>NW_007232716.1:0-13442 GCF_000164805.1 Carlito syrichta | reverse complement strand
TGTCTAGTCAGCTGCAAAGCAGGGGAGCTAGCTAGTTAAATCAGCTGGCTAGCCAGCTGCCTAGCTAGTTCAGTCATGCAGTTAAGTCAGCTCGCTGGCCAGTAAGTTAGCTATGTAATTAGGTAGTTAACTCAACTTGCAAGACTGCAGTCTAAGTAGGTTGATAGCTAGTAAACTCAGCTGGCTAGCCATGAGGCTGTCTTGTTATGTCACCTAGTTAAGTCACCTGGCTATCCAACTGTCTATCTAGGTAGGTAGCTAATTGTCTGTTGGTTTGCCAACTGGCTACTTCGTTAAGTCAGCTCGTTAAGTCAGCTGGCTAGGCTGCTGGCTAGCTAGGTAGATAGGTAATGAAGTCAGCTGGCTAGCCAGATGGCAAGCTAGTTAAGTCAGCTAGTTTAGTCAGCTGGCTAACCATCTCACTAGATAGTAAGTCAGCTTGTTAAGTCAGTTTTCTAGCAAGCTGGCTAGCTATTAAAAAGCTAGCTACATCAGATGCGTAGACAGGTGGCTCACTAGTTATTTCAGTTAATTCACTCAGCTGGATATCTAGGTAGCTAGTGAGTTAATTCAGCTGGATCACAGCTAGCCGCTAGTTAAGTCAGCTAGTTAAGTCAGCTTGCTATATGATAGCTACTGAGGGGGCTAGCTAGTTAAAGCAGCTAGTTAAGTCAGCTGACTAGGTAGGTAGCTGGCTAGTTAAGTCAGTTGTTTAGGTAAGTTGGCTAGCTAGTTAAGTCACCTTGTTAAGTCAGTTCGCTGGCCAGCAGGTTAGCTAGATGGTTAGGTAGTTAAGTCCACTGGGAAGCCAGTGGGCTATGTATGTAGGTAGCTAGTTAAGTCAACTGACTGGCAATCAGGCTTCTAATTATGTCAGCTAGTTAAGTCAGCTGACTACCCAGCTGTTTGTCTAGGTAGCTAGCTAGTTAAGAAAGCTGGCTAGACAGCTGGCTTCTTCTTTAAGTCATCTAGTTTAGTCAGCTTTCTAGCCTGATGGCTAACTACGTAGCTAGGCAATTAAGTCAGCTGGCTAGCCAGCTGGCTAGCAAGTTGTCAGCTTAAGTCAGCCTGCTAGCCAGCTTGCCAGCTAGTTAGTTAGCTACTTATGTCAACAGTTTAGCCATCTGACTAGATAGTTAAGTCACCTAGATAAGTCAGCTGACTAGCCTGCTGGCTACCTAGGTAGCTTGCTATTTTAGTCAGCTGGCTAGACAGCTGGCTAGCTAGATAAGTCACTGAGTTAATTCAATTGAATAACCAACTGGTTAGCTATGTATCAAGCTACTTAATTCAACTGGATAGAAAGCAGGTCAGCTAGTTAAGACAGCTAGTTAACTCAGCTGTCTAGCCAACTGGCTAGCTAGGTAGTGACATAGTTAAGTCAGATGGCTGGCCAGATGGCTATTTAATGAAGTCCGCTAGTTAAGTCACCTGGCTATCCAGGTGATAGGACAGGTAGAGAGCTAGTTATGTCAGCTGTCTAGCCAGTTGGATAACTAGTTAAGTCAGCTAGTTTAGTCACCTGGCTGGCCAACTACCTAGCTCATTAATCAAGTAGTTAATTCAGCCTTCTTACCAGCTTCCTAGCAAGTTTAGTCAACTCCTTAAGTAAGTTGGCTAGGTTGCTCGCTTGCTAGTCTAAAAGCTAGTCAATTCAGATGGCTAGACAGTTGGCTAGTTAGATATTTCAGCTAAATAAGTCAGCTGGCTAGCTAGGTACCTAGTTACTTAAGTCAGCTAGTTAAGTTGGCTAGCTAACTAGATAGCTAGCTAGGTAGCTAGCTAGTTATTTCAGGTGGTTAATTCAGCTGGCTATTTAGGAAACTAGCTTGTTAAATCAGCTAGTTAAAAGAAATGGTTAACTAGTTAATCAGCTTGTTAAGTCAGCTGGCTAGACAGCTACCTATCTGAGTAGTTAGCTAGTTAAGTCAGCTGGCTAGCCAGCTGGTTAGCTAGATAGCTAGGTTGCTAAGTCAGCTGGCAAGCCAGCGGGATACATAGGTAGGTAACTATTAAAATCAGCTGGCTAGCCACCTGGCTAGCTAAGGATGTCAGCTAGTTAATTAAGCTAGCTAGCCAGCTGGCTAACTAGTTAAATCAGGTAGTTGAGTCATCTGCCTAGGCAGCTGGCTAGCTGGTTAAGTCAGCTAGTTAATTCAAGTGGTTAGCAAACTAGCTAGCTAGGTAACTACATAGTTAATTCAGCTGTATAGTCAGTTAGCTAGCTGGAAAGTCAGCTAGTTAAGTCAGCTGTCTAGCCACCTTGCAAAGTAGGTAGTTAACTAATTAAGTCATCTGGCTAGCCAGCTGGCTAGCTAGTTAAGTCAGCGTGTTAAGTGACCTGGCTAACTCGTTGGCTAGCTAGGTGGCTAGCTAGGTAAGTCAGCTTTCTAGCCAGTTGGCTATCTACTTAAGTCAGCTAGTTAAGTTAGCTGGTTAGCCAACTGGCTAGCTAGGTCGCTGGCAAGATAAGCCAGTTGGTTAGCAGGCTGGTCAGGTAGGTGGCCAGCTTGTTCAGCTGGCTGGCTAGCCGGCTGGTGAGCAGGGGGGCTGGCTAGTTCATCCAGCTGGCTATCCAACTGTCCAGTCAGCCACCTGGCTATTTAAGCCAGCTGGGTAGCCTACTGGCCAGCCCAGTAGCTAGATAGACGGCTGTCTAGCCAGCTACCCAGCCAGGGAGCTAGCTAGGTAAGCCAGTTGGCTAGCCATCTAACCAACCAAGTAGCTAGCTAGTTATGTCAGCTCGCTAACCAGATAGCCTGCCAACTAGCTAGTCTGCTAGTAAAGTCAGATAGCTAGCCAGTTATCTAGTTAAGTCAGCTAGCTACTCAGCTAAATATTCTGCTAGCTAGTTAAGTCAGCTAGCTAGTAAGTTTGCTACACTGCTAACCAGTTCAGTCAGCTAGATACTCAGCTAGATTGCCAGCTAGATATTAAGTCAGCTAGCCAGCTAACTAGCCAGTTAGCTAGCTAGTTAAGTCAGCTAGCTAGACAACTAGATAGCTTGTTTGCTAGCAAGTTATGTCAACTAGAGACCCAGGGAGCTAGTCAGCTAGCTAGTTAGGTCAGCTAGCAAATCAGCTAATTACTTAGCTAACTAATTGGCTAGTCACTCAACCAGCTTATCAGCTAACTAGTGGGCTCGCTCGCTTTCCATCAGGTCAACTAACTATTTGGCTCGCTCGCTTGCCAATCAGTCAGCAAATTAGTCAGCTCACTTGCCTGCCAACAGGTCAATTACTTGTCGGCTCACTCGCAGGCCAACACTTCAGCTAACTAGTCGTCTTGCCACCCAGCTGACTTGTTAAGTCAGCTCACTGATCAGCTAGCTCACTGGCTGACTAGTTAAGGCAGCTCACCCATCAGCTTACTTGACAGCTGACTAGTTAAGTTGGCTCACTGGTCAGCTCAATGGCTGTTTGACTAGTTAAGTCTTCTGACCTGTCAGCTCACTCGCCAGCTGACTAGTTAAGTCTGCTGACCAGTCAGCTCACTCACTGGCCAACTAGTTAATTCAGCTGACCAGTCGACTAACTCGCCTGCTGACTAGTTTAGTCAGCTAAGCGGTTTGCCGACTATTTCAGCTAACCAAATGGCCGACTAGGCTGCCAACTTGTCAGCTGAGAATTTAGCTCTGCTATCTAGGAGGACGAATAGTTAGGCCACCCAACTTGTCAGCCAAATAGTCAGCCGACTAGTTAGGTCAGGAAACCAGCCAGCCTACTAGATAATCGTGCTAACTAGTGGACCAACTTGTCAGTCAAATCGTTGACCCACCTTACTAGTCGGCCGACTAGTGGCCCACCCTGTTAAGCCAGTTAATAAGTTGGCTGAGTAGTCAGCCAACGAGTTAAACCAGCTAAATATTCAGGCAACTCGTCAACCAAGTTAAGTAACCTAGTTAACTCGTTATCCAACTAGTAAAGTCATCTGGTTAACTCGTTTGCCAACTGCTTAAAACTGTTAGCTAACTGGTTAACCGACTCGTTAAATCAGCTAGCTTTCTCCTTAGCCAAATAGTTAAGTCAGCTAGCTAAGTAAGTTTGCTAACCATATAGCTAGCTAAGTCAGCTAGCTAAGTCAACTAACTCACTAGTTAGCTAACTATTTAATAACCTATTTAAGCCTGCCACCTAACTACTTAGGTAATTAGATAAGTCAGATCATTATTCAGTTAGTAAAATAGTTAGCTAACACTTTATTTCAGGCAGTTAATTCAGCTGGCTATCTAGTTAAGTCAGTCAGTGAAGTCAGCTAGCTAAGTAGTTAAGTCAGCTAGCTAAGTCAGCTAGTTAAGTCAGCTTTCTAATTTAGTCAGCTGGTTAAGACAGCTAGCTAGCTAGCTACTGGATTAAGTCAGCAGGTTGATTCAGATAGTTAGCTAGGTAACTAATGGGTTAAATCAGCTGGTTGAGTCAGCTAGCTAGCTAGTTAGCAAACGGGTTGAGTCAGCTGGTTGAGTAGGCTTGCTATCTAGTTAGCTGGCGAGTCAACTCAGCTGGATGAGTCAGCTACCTAGTGAACTAACGAGTTAAGTCAGCTGGTTGAGTCAGCTAGCTAACTCATTAGCTAACGAGATAAGTCAGGTAATTAAGTCACCATCTAGCAAGTCAGATGATGAATAAGCTAAATAGTTAGCTAGCTGGTTAAGGCAGCTAGCTAGCTAGGCAGCTAACTATTTAAGTCAGTTTGCTAGCTAGAAGCTACCTAGTTAGCTAAGTATTTAAGTCAGCTGGCAAGCTACATAGCTAGCTAGTTAGCTAACTATTTAAGTCAGCTGGCTAGCTAGGTAGCTAGCTAGTTAAGGCAGCTAGTTAAGTCAGCTGGCTAGGCAGCTGGCTTGCTAGTTAGTGAGCTAGTTTATTCAGTTGGTTAACCAGCTGGATAGCTGGTTAATTCAGCTAGTTAAGAGAAATGGCCAGCCAACTGACAAGGTAGGTATCTAGCTAGTTAAGTCAGCTAGATAGCTAAATGGCTAGGTAGTGATGTCAGCGAGTTAAGTCAGCTGGAGAGCCAACTGGCTAGCTGGTTAAGTCAAGTAGTTTAGTCAGCTGTCTAGCAAGCTGACTAGGTAGTAGCTAGATACATAAATCAGCTTGCTAGCCAGCAGGTTTAGCTGTTCAATTCACCTAGTTAAGTCAGCTGGTTACCCTGCTGGCTAGTTAGTTAGCTGGCTAGTTAAGTTAGCTGGCTAGCCAACTTGATAGCTTAAGTCAGTTAGGTAAGTCAGATGGCTAGACATCTGGCTAGCCAGCAGACTAGTTGGTTACATCAGTTAGTTAAGTCAGCTGACAACCAGGTCCCTAGCTATTTAAGTCAACTCATTAAGTCAGTTGGCTATCCAGCTGGTTAGCTAGATAAAAAACTAATTAATTCAGGTGGGTATCCATCTGGCTAGATAGTTATTTCAGCTAGTTAAGTCATCTGGCTAGCTAGGAAGCAAGCTACATAAGACAGCTAATTATGTCAGCTAGCTAGCTGGTTAAGTCAGCTAGATAAGTCAGGTTGCTAGTTAGTTAAGTCAGTGAGTTAAGTCAGCTGGTGAGCCAGCTATCTAGCTGTGTAGCTAGTTAGTTAAGTCAGCAGGCTAGACAGTTAATTAGTTAAATAACCTAGTTAAGTAAGCTCAATAGCCAGCTGGATCCCTATGTAGCTCAAGTAGTTAAGTCAGGTGGCAAGCCAGCATACTATGTAGTTAGCTAGCTAGTTAAGTCAGCTGGCTATCCAGTTGGCTAGCTAGGTACGAGGCAGTTAGGTCAGCCAGCTAGCCAGCTGGCTAGCTAGTTAAGTCACCTATTTAATTCAGCTGGCTATACAGGTGGCTAGTTAGGTACCTAGATAGTTAAGTCAACTGTCTATCCCACTGGCTATCTAGTTAAGTCACCTAGTTAAGTCAGCTGGCTAGACAGCTGGCTAGATAGGTAGCTGGCTACTTACATCAGCTGGCTAGACAGCTGTCTAGTTAGTTAAGTCGACTACTTAAGTCAGCTTGCTAGCCAACTGGCTAGCTATATATCAACCTGGTTAATTCAACCGACTAGCAAGAAGGACAGCTGTATGTCAGCAAGTTAAATCAGCTGACTTGAAGCTGGCTAGCTAGGTAGCAAGCTAGTTAAGTCAGTTGGCTAGCCAGCCGTTTAGCTAATTAAGTCAGCAAGTTATGTCAGCTGGCTAGGAAGCTAGTTGACCAGGTAGAGAGCTAGTTAAATAAGCTGTCTACCCAACTGGCTAACTAGTTACATCAACTAGTTGAGTCAGCAGGCTACCAAGCAGGCTAGCTGGTTAAGTAAAGTCAGGTAATTTATTCAGTTGACTTCTAGCTGGCTAGATAGGTAGCTAGGTAGTTTAGTCAGATGGCTAGCCAGCTGATTACCTGGTTAAGTCAGCTAGTTAATTCAGCTGGACAGCGAGCTGGCTAGCTAGTTAAAGCAGTTAGTTAAGTCAGCTGGCTAGCCAGTGGGCTGGCTGGTTGAATCAGCTAGTTAAGTCAGCTGACCAGCCAGCTGGATAGCTAGGATACTAGCTAGTTAAGTCAGCTAGTTAAGACAGCTGGTCAGGCAGCTCGCTAGTTAGTTAAGTAAGCTATTTTTAAAAATTAATTATTTATTTTTTATTATGAAGTTGTGGGGTACAGTTAAGTGTTAGGTATACAATTGCATTTCATTCAGGCACCCTGTTGATATGGGGTGTTTCCGTGTTCCCAGACAGATATTTCCTACTGTTAATCCCATCTCCCTTCCCCCTCCATAGTTTCCCGGTACTGTCAGTCATTTTCGTATAGTATTGCATTGAATGTTTAAGGTCCATTATATGAGTGAGAACATGTGATACTCGGATCTTTGTTTCTGTAAGAGGTCACTCAGTATTATAGACTCTAGTTCCATCCAGGTTGCTGCGAAATTCCTGATTTTGTCCTTTTTTATGACTGTGTAGTATTCCATCGTGTATATGTATCACTTTTTAAAATCCAGTCCTCTTTTGACGGGCAGCATGGTTGGTTCTAGCTTCTTGCTATTGTGAACAATGCTGCGATAAACATGCGTGTGCAGGTATCTTTTTTATAGAGTGATTTGTGTTCTTCAGGTTATATTCCCACTTGGGGGATTGTGGGGTCAAATGGGAGGTTGGTATTTAGAGCTTTTAGGAATCACCACACTGCTTTCCACAGACGTTGCACTAGTTTACACTCCCACCAACAGTGTAGAAGTGTTCCCTTTTCACCACACCCTCTCCAGCAGTTGTTATTTTTTGACTTGTTGATAATTGCCATTCTGACTGGGTTTAGGTGATATCTCAGTGTGGTTTTGATTTGCATCTCCCTGATGATTACTGAGGTTGAATATTTCTTCATGTGTTTGTTGGCTGCTCAGATGTCTTCCTTTGTGAAGTGTCTGTTCATATCTTTTGCCCATTTTATAATGGGGTTGTTTGTTTTTTTCTTTTCAGCACGTTTGAGTTCCTTGTAGATCCAGGATGTTAAGCCTTTGTCAGAACTGGTGTTGGCAAATACTTTTTCCCAGTCTGTAGGCTGTCTCCTTGATCTCTTGATGATTTCCTTGGCTTTGCAGAAGCTTGTCAGTTTAATAAGTTCCCACTTGTCTATCTTCTCTCTTATGAGCTGTGGGTTTTGGGTTTTGTTCAGGAATTGGATGCCAGTTCCAATGTCAATGAGGGTATTTCCTTCATTTTCTAAGGTTCTTATGGATTGAGGTTTTACATTTAGGTCTCTGATCCACTTGGAATTTACCTTTATGCATGGGGATAGATAGGGGTCCTGTTTCAGTCTTCTGCATGTGGTCAGCCAGTTTCCCCAGCACCATTTACCAAATAGGTTCTCCTCTCCCCAGTGGTAGGTGGTGGAGTGTTTTTCGAAGATGAGTTGGTTGAGAAATTGAGGTTTTGCTTCTGGAATCTCAATTATATTCCATTGATCTATATGACTGTTCCTATACCAATACCAAGCTGTTTTGATGAATGTAGCTTTATAGTAAAGTTTGAAGTCTGATAATATGATACCACCTGCTTTGACTTTTTTGCTGAGGATTGTTCTGGCTATTCTTGGACGTTTGTGTTTCCATATGAATTCCTGTGTTGTTTTTTTCTAGGTCTGAGAAGAATGTTGCTGGTAATTTGATGGGTATTGCATTGAATTTGTAGATTTCCTTAGGTAAGATGGACATCTTTACAATATTGATTCTTCGGATCCACGAGCATGGAATATTTTTCCACTTGTTTGTGTCAACTTTGATTTCTTTGAGCAGTGCTTTGTAGTTTTCCTTGTAAAGAATTTTCATGTCTCTGTTTAGGAATATGCCAAGGTATTTCATTTTTTTGTGACTATTGTGAATGGAATTGTGTTTTTCATTTGGGTTTCTGTTTGTTTACAATTGTTGTAGAGAAATGCGATTGTCTTTTGTACATTTATTTTGTATCCTGAGATTTTGTCAAAGGCCTTTATCAGTGTAAGGAGGTTTTTGACAGATTCTCTTGGGTTTTCAAGGTACACTATCATATTATGTGCAAAGAGAGATAACTTGACTTCTTCTTTTCCTATTTGGATACCCCTGATTCCCTTCTCTTCTCTGATTGCTCCAGCCAGGACTTCCAATACTATGTTGAACCGGAGGGGTGAGAGTGGGCATCCTTGTCTTGTTCCAGTTTTCAGGGGAAATGGTTCTAATTTTTGTCCATTTAGGAGTATGCTCGCTGTGGGTTTCTCATAGATGGTTTTTACTATTTTGAGGTATGTTCCCCGTATGCCTAGATGTTCAAGGGTTTTTATAAAAAGGGGTTCTGGATTTTATCAAAAGCTTTTTCTGAATCTAATGATATAATCATGTGGTTTTTGTTTTGACATCTGTTGATGTATTTAATAACATTTATAGTTTTACGAATGTTGAACCAGCCTTGCATCCAAGGAATGAAGCCTACTTGGTCATGATGGATGATTTTTGAGATGTATTGCTGAATCTGGTTTGCTAGTATCTTGTTGAGAATTTTAACATCTATGTTCATCAAAGATAATGGCCTGTAGTTCTCTTTCTTTGTTGGATCTTTACCTGGCTTGGGTATGAATGTGATCTTGGCTTCGTAAAATGATTTGGTGAGAGTTCCATCTTTTTCAATCACCTGGAATACCTTCAGTAGGATTGGTATCAGCTCCTCCTTTAATGTCTTGTAGAATTCTGCTGGAAAGCCATCTGGACCAGGGCTTTTTTTTTGTAGGAAGTTTTCTTATTATTTAGTCGATTTCCTTGATTGTTATTGGTCTATTTAGGATCTCAATTTCTTCTTGTTCCAAATTAGGTAGGTTGTGTGATGTCAGAAAGTCCTCCATTTCCTTAAGGTTTTCAAGTTTGTTTCCATACAAGTGTACGTAGTAGTCTCTAATGATCTTTTGTATTTCTTCAGGGTCAGATGTGACTTCATCTTTTGTGTTTCTGATTGTGCTTATTTGGTTTTTTCTCGTTTTTTCTTAGTCAGTCTAGCTAGGGGACCATCAATCTGGTTTATTCTTTTGAAGAACCAGCTTTTGGTTTCATTGATTTTTTTGTATTATCTTTTTGTCTTCTATGTCCTGGATTTGGGCTTTTATTTTGGCGATCTGGATACTTCTGCTGAAATTAGGGTTTTTGTGTTCTTGCTTTTCCAGCTTCTTTAGGTGACTTGTTAGGTTGTTAATTTGTGTTCCTTCCATTTTCCTCATGTGTGTTTGTAGGGATATAAATTCCCCTCTTATTACCGCTTTTAAGGCATCCCTGAGATTTTGGCAAGATATTTCTTCATTTTCATTTGCTTCCAGGTATCTTTTGATCTCTGTTTTGATTTCATCATTGACCCAGGAGTTGTTTAGCATCATGCTGTTTAGTGTCCATGTCTTTGTGGGTTTTGGGGGGACCTTGCTGGTGTCAATGTTTATTTTATTCCACTGTAGTCTGAGAAGGTGCATGGTAGAATTTCAGTCCTTTTAAATTTGCTTATGCTTGATTTGTGCCCAAATATGTGGTCAATCTTAGAATATGTTCCATGCGGTGATGAGTAGAATGTGTATTCTGTGGTCTTTGGATGGTGTGTTCTGTAGGTATCAATTAAGGCCATTTGGTCCAGAGTCTCATTGAGGTTCCGGATCTCCTTGCTGATTATTTGTCCTGATGATCTGTCTAGGGTTGTGAGTGGTGTCTTAGAGTCAATGTCTTTCTTTAGTTTTCCTAGAAGTTGCTTTATGAATGTTGGTGCGCCTATGTTGGGTGCATATATATTTAGGATAGATATTTCTTGTTGATGGAGTGAACCTTTTATCATTATGTAGTGGCCCTCTGTATCTTTTTTAATTTTTGATAGCTTAAATGGTATTTTGTCTGAAATTAGGATCAAGACTCCTCCTTTCTTTTGTGTTCCATTCGCCTGAAAATTTGTTTCCCATCCTCTTACTTTGAGTCTGTGTATGTCCTTTCAAGTGAGATGGATCTCTTGAAGGCAGTATACTGTTGCCTGGTGATATTTTATCGATTTTGTCATTGTATGTCTTTTCAGTAGTGCGTTTAGTCCATTCACATTCAGACTAATTATTGAAATGTGAGAGTTCATGCCTATCATTGAGTTCTTATTGAATTGTTCTTCCACTTGTTTTTTTTCTTTTGTCTTTCTTTTGGTTTTGGGGTTGGTTCGTGTATATTTTATTCTTTTTCCTGTACTCTTGTGAAGAATGTTGTTCTTTTTTCATTTTATTCTGTGTTTAGTACTTTCTTAAGTGTTTCATGTAGAGATGGTTTGGTAGCAGCATAAGTTCTTAGTGATTGGATATCTGGGAAAGATTTTAATTCTCCCTCACTGGTGAAGCTTTGCTTGACCGGGTAGATTATTCTTGGCTGAAATTGTTTATCTTTTAGGACTTTGAAGATAGGGCTCCAAGCCCTACTAGCCTGCAGGTTTTCTGCACATAAATCTGCTGCTATTCTGATTGGTCTTCCATGGTAGGTGATCTGGCCTTTTTCTCTTGCTTCCTTTAGGACTTTTTCTTTTGTGCCTACTTTATTTAGGCGAATTATTATGTGTCTCGGAGTAGGTCTTATCATTTGTTGTCTTACTGGGGTTCTCTGAATCTCTTGTGTTTGAATTATTGCATCACTGATTAGATAAGGGAAGTTTTTTGAACGATCTCGTGGAAAGTTTGTTCCAATGTAGTCTCTGTTTCTCTTTCTGCCTCAGTGAGTCCTATTTCTCTTAGGTTAGGCCTCTTGAGGTAGTCACTCATCTCTTGAAGGTTTTTTTCTGTCTTTTTCAGCTGATTTTCTGTGTTTTTAAGAGTTTGGGTTATTTCTATATTTTGGTCCTGAAGCTCTGAGATTCTTTCTTCTGCTTTGGTAATTCTGCTTTTCATGCTTATCAGTTTGTTATTTATTTCATTCACAGCTATTCTTTATTACTGTTATCTCAGATATCAGCTCCTTCCTAGTTTCTTCTTGTGTCTCCTCAATTCTTTTTAATCTCTCCATTATTTTCTTGAGATCTACATTTGCAGTTTGAGACCCTTCATTCTGGGGAATTTTCATTGTTTGCATTCCAACGTCAGTTTCTCAGTGTCTGCTCTCCAGGCGTCTGGGAGAGACCCATACTCTCTTTGGTTTTTCTTCATTTCTGTAGATTTTTCTCCCTCTCCCCCTTTCCCTCCCCTTCTTCAATTCTGTCTTTGAGGGATGGTGGGGTTGCTTTTATTTCTCTTCTGCAATATCCTGTTCTTCCTTATGAAGGCCTTCTGGCTTTGTTCACTTTTCCCTCTGCTTTACAGTCTGTCTATTCAGCAGTATGTAGTCTTGGTCCCAACTATCAGGTGAGAAAGAGACACAGGACCAGGAAGAAGTGAAGAAAGACAGGTAAGAAATATTACCTGAAGAGTACTGATAGGTTCAGAGAATCTCACCAGTTCACCTATGCCATTGTCATCTTGTCAAGACCATCTAAGTAAACTATTAAGTAGTTGGGTAGCCAGCTGTCTAACTGTTTAAGTCAGCTAGCTACGTCAGCTGGCCAGTCATCTTGTGAGCTAGGTAGCTAGTTTGTTAAGTCATCCAGATAAGTCAGCTGGCTAGATAGGTAGCTAAGTTGTAAAGTCAGCTATTTAAGTCAGCTGGCTAGCTATTTAAGTCAGCTAGTTAAGTCATCTAGCTAGCCAGCTGCCAATAAGTGTAGTTATCAAATTAAAACATCTGGCTAGCCAGCTGGCTAGCTAGTGAAGTCACCTAGTTAAGTCAGTTCAGTGGCCAGCAGGTTAGCTAGGTAGTTAAGTAGTTAAGTCAGGTGGCAAACCAGCAGGCTATCTAGGTAGGTAGCTATTAAGTCATTTGGCTAGCCTTTAGGCTATTTAATTATGGTAGCTAGGTAAGTCAACTGGGTTATAAGCTTTCTAGCTATGTAGGTAGATAGTTAAGTCTGCTGGCTAGCCAGCTGGCTACATCTTTAAGTCAGTTAGTTCAATCAACTGACTTGTCTGCTGAATTCCTAGGTAGCTAGGCAATTAATTCAGGTGGCTAGACAGCTGGCCAACTAGTTAAGTCTGCTACTTTAGTCATCTGGCTATTCAGTTGCATAGTTAGTTGTCAGCACATTAATCCAGTTTTTTAGCCAGCTGGCTAGCTTGTTAAAAACCAATTTACGTCAGATGGGCACACAGCTGCCTCGCTAGTTATTTCAGCTAGTTAAGTCAGCTGGCATGCTAGGAAACTAGCTAGTTAAGTAAGCTAGATATGTCAGTTAGCTAGCTAGTTAAGGCAGCAAATTAAATCATCTAGCCAGCCAGGTTGCTAGCTAGGTAGCTAGATAGTTATGTCAGTAGTCTAGCAAGCTGGCTAGCTAGTTAAGTCACCTAGATAAGTAAGGTGACTAGCAGGCTGGCAAGGTAGGTAGCTTGTTAATTAACTCAGCCAGCTAGACAGCTGGCTACCTAGATAAGTCACCTAGTTAATTCAACTGGATAGCCAGCTGGCAAGCTATGTAGCAAGCTAGTGAAACCAATTGGCTAGAAAGCAGGCCAGCTAGTTATGACAGCTAGTTAATACAGCTGGCTAGCAAGTTGGCTAGCTAGGTAGTGACCTAGTTAAGTCCATTGACTAGCAAGCTTTCTAGTTAAATAGGTGAGCTTGTTAACTCAGCTGGCTATCCAGGTGGCTATAGAGTTAGAGAGCTAGTTAAGTTAGCTGGCTAGCCAGCTGGATAACTAGTTAAGTCAGCTTGTTTAGTCACCTTCCTGGCCAGCTTCCTAGATCAATAATCAACTAGTTAAGTCAGCTGGCTAACCAGTTAGCTAAGTAGTTAAGTCAACTCATTAAGTTGGGTGCCTAGCCAGCTTGCTAGCTAGTTAAAAAGCTAGTTAAGACAGATGGCTACATAACTATTTATCTAGTTATTTCAGCTTGTTAAGATACCTGGCTAGCTAGTTAGCTAGT
>NW_007232715.1:289268-454868 GCF_000164805.1 Carlito syrichta | reverse complement strand
AAAAAAAAAAAAAAAAAAGCCCTGGACCAGATGACTTTCCAGCAGAAGTCTATAAAACATACAAGGAGAAGCTGATACGAATCCTATTGAAAGTATTTCAGGCACTTGAGAAAGATGAAATTCTCCCCAAATCACTTTATAAAGTTAATATCACACTGACACCCAAACCGCGTAAAGATCCAACAAAAAAAGAGAACTCGATAGGCCAATACCCCTAATGAACATAGATGCAAAAATCCTCAACAACATTTTAGCAAATCGAATCCAACAACACATCTCAAAAATCATCCTCCATGACCAAGTAGGCTTCATCCCTATGATACAGGGTGGATTCAACACCTGCAAGATCATAAATGTAATTAAATACATCAGCAGATGATGAACTACATTATTATATCATTAGATGCAGAAAAAGCTTTTGATAAAATCCAGCATCTCTTCTTGATAAAACCCCCCAAACTCCTAGGTATAGAAGGAGCATACCTCAAAATAGTAAGTACCATCTATGATAAACCCACAGCTAGCATATTGCTAAATGGGCAGAAATTGAAAACATTTCCCCTGAACACTGGAGCAAGACAAGGGTGCCCACTCTCACCCCTCCCATTCAACAATGTGTTGGAAGACCTAGATAGAGCAATTAGACAAGAGAAGAAAATCAGGGGTATCCAAATAGGAAAAGAGGAAGTCAAATTATCCTCTTTGCTGACGATATGATCCTATACTTTGAAAATCCAAGAAAATCTGTCAAAAATCTGCTTGCACCGATAAGGACTTTCACAGAGTCTTAGGATACAAAATAAGTGTGTAAAAGACAGTTGCATTCTTATACACCAACAAAAAGTAGGCAGAGAACCAAATAAAAAGCACAATCTGATTCACAATAGCCACAGATAAAAATCTTCCTAACCAGAGAAGTAAAAGAACTTTACAATGCGAACTATAAAGCATTGCTCAAAGAAATCCAAGAAGACACAAACAAATGGAAAAATATCCCATGCTCATGGATAGGAAGAATCAACATTGTTAAGAAATCCATCCCACCAAAGGCAATCTACAGATTCAACACAATACCCATTAAGTTACCAACATCACTCTTCTCAGACCTGATAATGACAAAATAGAAATTCGTATGAAAACATAAATGACTAAAAATAGCCAAAACAGTTTTTAGCAAAAGAAACAAAGCTGGAGGTGTCACACTTACAGACTTCAAACTTGACTGTATGGCTGTAGTAATCAAAACAGCCTGGTATTGGCACAAGAGCAGGTAATGAAACAATAGAACAGGATAGAGATTCCAGAAGCAAAACCTCAATTTCTCAATCAACTCATCTTTGACAAAGCCTCCAACAATAACCACTAGGGAGAGGTGAACCTATTCAGTAAGTGGTGCTGGGAGAACTGGCTGATATCATGCAGAAAATTGAAACAGGATTCATACCTGTCACCATACACAAAAATTAACTCTAAATGAATCAAAGACCTAAATGTAAAACTTCAAATTATAGGAAGCTTAGAAAATCCAGGAGACACCCTTATGGAAATTGGAACTGGCAACGAATTCCTATTCAGAACCCTAAATGCCCATACCATAAGAAATAAGATAGACAAGTGGGACCTCATCAAACTGACAAGCTTCCGCAAAGCCAAAGAAACCATCAAGAGATCAGAAAGACAGCCTACAGAATGGGAAAAAATATTTGCCAACTGTATATCTCACAAAGGTCTAACATTTAGAATCTACAAGGAACTCAAATCACCAAAAGGAGGAAAAAAAAACACCAAAAAACAGTTCCATTAAAAAGTGGGCAAAAGACATGAATAGACACTTCTCAGAAGAAGATATATGGGCAGCCAACAGACACATGAAAAAGTGTTCACCCTCACTCTCATCAGAGAAATGCAAATCAAAACCACACTGAGATACCACCTAACCCCTGTAAGAATGGCCATCATTAATAAAACATACAACAGGTGCTGGCGAGGATGCAGAGAAAAAGCTATGCTTTTACACTGCTGGTGGGAATGCAAACTAGTGCAGCCTCTTTGGAAGACAGTGTGGCAATATCTGAAAGAACTAGAAATTGTCTTTCCATATGACCCAGCAATCCTTCTATTGGAATATAACTGGAGTAACTTAAATCATTCTACAAAAAAGATACATGCACACGTGTGTTTGTTGCAGCTCTATTCACAATAGAGAACACATGGAACCAACCATGCTGCCCATCAAAATTGGACTGGATAAAAAAATGCGGTACCTATACACAGTGGAGTATTATGTAGTTGCAAAGAAGGACAAACGTATGGACTTTGCAGCAACTTGGATGGATTTGGAGTTGATCATACTCAGTGACCTAACACAGAAACAAAGTACAGAGTACCATATGTTCTCACTCATAAGTGGACCCTGAACATTTATTATAATACTATAAGAAAGGGATTGGCCGTAGTGGGAAACTGCCAGGAAAGGGAAGATGGGACAGGCAGTTGAGGGAAATTGCCGGGGTGGCACATCTTGTCAACAAGGGTACCTGCATAATGAACACTTATATTCCTAACCCTGAATTGTACCCCATGCCTTTAAAATAAAATTTTAAAAATCTTAAGTCATCCTTCCACTCCTTAAGCCTCTGGAGAGTGTTTATTAAGTTACTATAAAAGTTTAAGGATGGTATAGATATTTAATTATCTTTAATGTGCACTCATTAAATGCAGCTTAGAAAATTGGGTGAAAAAAGTAAAGAATGACCTATCATTGTCTCTGTTTTATAATATACGATGACATTTCTCTATTCTTCTTTTATGTGTTTTCTTTGTTCCCTCTAAGTCTTCTTAGCCATCACATAAGAGCTATATTTTGAATAAAGAAACACCATCAAATTTCTAACTTTATACCGGGGAGCTATGGTTTTTTTCCATCTAACATCCTAAAACTTGACTTTACATCATTAAAATCCCCTCTTTTACTTTATAAAATGTAGCCTGAATTAGTAGTTCACACCTAGGAAATCCTCATTCCTTGTTACCCCAGGCCACCCTTTCTTTAAAGACAAAATCTGAGGCAGTCTTACGAGGCCCTTGAAGTACATTTACAATTTCTGTCGAGTGACATCCCTTCCTTGGAAGAAATGTTTCCTCTTTCCCACAGTCACCATGGCTTATCCAAAATAACATCAGTTATTTACTCACTTTGAAATTCAACCTAAATGCAAATTTCTTTAGCATTCTGAAGCTGACAGAATCCAGTTCGTCTTTCTCATGTCTCTTATTTCCCACTGTAACAGCCTAGAAAAGTATACCATCCTCAGGATGATTAGGTCCTCCTTTTTTTTACCAGACTACATACCAGAATCTGTGTAGCTTAAGTGATGCCACTCCTTACCTTGGAGGAATTGAGACATCTTGTCCATATTTTCTAGGGGACCCTGGAGTGAAATCCACTGTTTATAATAAATGTAAGAAAGGCTAACAGCTCAACAATAAATAGGCCTCAGAGAATCCATGCTGATGAAAAATATTTCTAAGGTCACTCTAGTCCATAACAACAATAATATTATCATCAACAAGCATTAAATGGTCCATCACAGTTGATAAAATGCTATACTTGCCTTAAGAAACATTATTCTTAGAACCTCTTGGAAGCTGTGCATACATATGAACAATTTCTGGGCAGGGAAGCTGGTGTTCAAAGATGACAGTGTTCTGTCTGAAGTCAAACAGCTGTAAACGTGGGAGAGAAAACTATATCACTTGATAATGGATCATATTGTTTCTTTATTTTCACTCTCCTTTCACCCATCTGAGGCTGATTTTTCCAACCCGTTGACTCTCAGACCTTGATTGAACCTTCCAATGATGAGGAACTTCACTACCTCCTAGGCCATCCCTATAATTTTTTAAATAGCTTCAACTTTTATTTTTATTTTCTTTCTTGTTTTTATGGCGATGAGATTTATCTCTCTCTTATTCCCTTCCTAGATTAACAAATTGGGTTTCCGTCTTTAATAAAATAGGATCAGTCTCAAAAGAATAATTAAGGTCAGATATAAGAAAGAAAACCACATTTCTGTAAACCTGTGTCTTGCACTGATATTTGTACATAGTATGAATAATGATTAAGATAGAATAATTTATAGTATTTCTGTGCCAGACATAATAGTAGTTGTGGGGTATAAACTATTACGGTTTTCTTATTATGACTGGGAACACTGGGAGTTTTAAAGCAACAGTATTTCTGGGTTCATAGAGAAGATGATGTGTCTTCATGAATAAAAAGATTAGCAGGAGTAGAACAAGAAGGGATTCATTTTGAACCTTCTGACGACTCAGTCCAAACACTGGACTTCAAGGCGACACTTGGACTGAGGCTATATACTTGAGAATATATAGCTGCATCCTGTTTCACGCAAACATCTCATCTGATTTTCATATGTGTCTATTAATTTTGAAGAAAGATTTATAACATGGTCTATAAATAGCATGATAGTCTAGTGAATTTAAATAGTTCAATTTTTGAAAATAAACTGTGCCTAACTTTTTTAGGTGCAAAGGTGTTGTGCAAAGTGATCTCTAGTTGTATTCAGAGCTCAAAGTAAGCATTATTAAATACTGCTTAAATTAGTAAAATACTTATACTAATTTAAATACCTTTTGATGAACTAAAAATATCTATGGAAATTATCAGAATTTCTTATAGAAAATCTTCCTCAACAGCGTGAAATTGAATCATTCATATATATTATTTTGGCTTCATAAGAAAGAATTTAAGCATCCAATTATTTACTAATATGTGTTGTGATATATCCCTGGCATAATAACAGTAATTAAGGCATCTCAATTACAAGGATTCCAAGTGTTAGTTCATTAAGCTAATAATAATAATGATGATGGCAATATATATAGTTCATATTTGACTTAGCCTGTTGTGACTAAAGATGCCTAGTAATGCATGATTAATCACAGAAAGTTGGTACAAATGATCTTTTCTACCTCTTTAATACATGTCATATTTAATGGAAAGACTGAATTCAAAGACCACCTCAATATTCTGTTTCTTCCCCCAAAAAACCCCACAAACAAACAAAAACACATAAGCTGGCACCCATGCTTTCCTACTACAAATGCAGCAGAAAATAGAGGATGACCTCAAGTGGTTATAATACCTTGGCGACTCTAGAAGTGACTTTATTTTACACCATTGTTATCCTATCTCACAAGCTAATAAAATATGAATTTAACACTTTTTATAGAAGAAAGTTCAACAGAAATAGAATAAAGCAGCAAGTTACGTGCAAAACCAAAAATCAAAGCTTTGTTTTCCTGACTTAGAAGACATTATAGTAGGGTATTATACCTCTGCTGATAATTAACAAATGGGTAGGATGAATTGATCTTCTCCTTACTCATCAATGGCTTTACCCACTGCTTATTTTCTCCAGAAGACTTGGATTTGAAGACTGAGTCTACCACCATGCACTGTTGGATGTTCAGTTGGTCCCATGACCATGCATCCATTTGTATATGTGTGTAAAATGTAGATCATCTCTCTCCCCACTATACACAACTGTCATGAGACTAAAATTATAGACTTGCAAGTACTTGAGAAATGAGATATTTTGTCAATGAGATAATTGTGTTGTAGGAAAAGAGACATTTTCTATTTGACAATATTTACTTCTCCACGAAATGTAACTTGCTTAGGTTGAGGTTAACTAAGCAGTCCTTAGAGATTAGAATTTTGTCATTTTCTCTATGTTATTTCTTCAGCATTCTCTTTATTTTTGCTTTGTGTTCATTACTATATCTGAGGGAACTGTGGAATACTGGAGACACAGCAATGTTAGCACAGTAACAGAAAACACGCAAAGAGTGTCCATTTATTTTGAGCATCTGCTAACTAGGTGTGAATAACTTTGTACAGAATCATTCTCCCACTGAATGTCTTATAGGAGAGAAAGTCATGTTTTTTTTTTTCTTTTCCATGCAACGAGGGAAATACTGGCTTTGAAAATGCTGAGTCAATTTCTTTGTTACAATTAAAATCATCAAACTTGATCTACCTGTTGATAACTGGTTTAGGGGAAGTCAAGACACATCAAAAGCAACCAGAAAACTTAACAAATCAATTTAAAATGGTATAAATAAACATTGACTACAAATCAAAAATGACAGAACCACAGAAAACATTCAGTAATAATGGTAGAGAGTTATTATGTGCTGCGCACCCTGATAAAAACTGTTGATGCATTTTCTCATGTACTGACACCAACAAACTATGAAAGAAATGTCACCAATATTTCCAGCTTGCAAATGGGGAAGCTGAGTTTTCATAACTTGCCCAAGGTTATGTATGTGAGTGGGAGGAACTGAATTCAAACCCAGTGGACACGATTCTGAACAGACTTTCATAACTGCTTTGCCATTTTGCCTCATCATACTTGCTGTTTCCAGAATGAGAGGAAATGCTGCTATAGACATCCTGCAAAGTAATGAGCGCACCTTTGTGGAAAAATTATTTTTTAAATGGCAAGGGATGTGAAAATAGTACCAACTGTATAGTCTGGAATTCAAGAAATGATTGTTTTAATAAGGCACAGAGGTTAAACATCAGAAAATTAGATGTTTCCATGGCATACAAATCACAAACTGTTTAGAGAAATAAAAAACTTTTAAAAATTGAGAAAAATAATCAACATTTACCTCCAAAATCACTACTTAATCCAATCATCTCTATAGATGATGTATTTTAAGTTTTCAAGAAACAGATAATTTTATACTAATCACATTGTCCTAGTAAAGGAAAAGATAGAAAGCACCTCAATTTATCTAATAAAGCTAGTATAAAGCTGAAATTAACATACACTATATGTAATACTAAAAATAATTAGAGAAAAATAATTGCCGAAATACTTGTATAAGAAAATTGGGGAGGGAGGGGCACACCTCATCCACAAGGGTACCTGCATAATCAATGTTTGTATACCTAACCCTGAATTGTACCCCACATCTTTATAATAAAAAGAAAGGAAGGAAGGAAGGAAGGAAAAAGAAAATTGATGTAAAAATGGTTTTACAATAAAAATGCAAGAACATTTTCATGATAAAAAATGTGATCACTTCAGAAGACATAATACATTATTTTACAAACTTTCTAGTAAAGAATAAACCAAAATTCATCTCCATCATGATTTAAAAAAAAAATTATCACATGCCAAAAAGTTTAGCTTTGTATGTATTCTTATTAAAATCAAAAATAGAAAAAATACCAAGTGAGTTCATACGTTTTCTCTGAGTCTAATCAATAGCACAAAACATTAACCAACACTAAGGCGGTTGTTTATTGAAAATGAAACGGCAAACACACCCCAACCCCACCAAAGGCTGTCTCTCTTCACTGTGGTGTTACTGATCAGCAAACACATTCATTCTGCAGTCAGTGGGACCTCAGTGTGACTTCGAATTTGGACAGCAGTTTGGGCACAGAGGAGGTGATTTAAGAAAATCAATGAGTAACGTAAAAAGTGAAAGTTAAACGAAGACATTTAAAATAATTAAGTAAAACTTCCTTAGGACCACTAAAGACATTCGGTCGTGTTTTGAGTGAGAAGGGGGAATGATTTGGTCTGAGGAACAGAGTCTGTGACAGGTGGTCATTTCCCTTTCGTGTTAGGAGGTTCCCATCCGGAAGGAGCAGTGTCCAGAACATGGAGGACAAGCACTGAGCAGGTCAAGGGATAGACACCAACCACCTGGAAATGGGTGGATAAGGAAGGCCTTAGAGGAAGTGGAGTGTCTGGACCTCTATGAAAAAAACCCCAGGAAGTGAATGTTTTGCAAAACATTCATGTGTATCTACCCTTGGTATATTTGGGGTGTCACTCACCACACCAATCAACTTCACTTTCTCTATTTCTTTTCTTTCTGTCAGCTTTTCTTCCCTCCCCTCCTCTCATTCCCTTTCCCTTAATTCTAGACTTCACCCTCCTTTACACCTCTACCCTCCTTTCATCCTGAGGCTAGCAACAACTTGCATATGGTTTCGACTTATAGCAAGAACAGTCATTAATTTTTCTATTCCAGTCTCTTTCTACGGAAATTTAGCCAAGGTGGCATTATAAAGCAAGGAAACACCGGCTTCATATGAGAAGGAGTAAGGTGGTCTTAGAGTTGAGGTGAAGACAGTTTAGCATTAGCAAAGGTAACCATGGAGACATGAACAGTGATATACTTGGGAATACTGATAAGGTAATATTAAGGGACATTTAAAGATAATCTCACAATAATGGTGAGGCAAATGGACATTTTTATCAAAGCCCAGGTTGCTAGGCTGAAATATCCTGCATCCAAATTAATAGCAACATAGAAAAGGCATTGCTCATGTTGCCTACACCGGTACGCTCAGCTCAGACAAATAATGCTATAAATGGTAATTGGAAGTGCTGTTATCTGCATCAGAATGTGCCTTACGTACCATGAACAGCAGCACTCTTTTTGTTCTGTTTTGATTTTTTTGCTTTCTCGACTTTAGAATTAATATTATTCTCATTAAAATTACTCTCCCATTACAAATATATTTAATAGTCACATCTTTATCTTAGTCAATTAATGATACCTCTGTTGCTCAAATAATTGGGCTTGCCTCTTTTCTCCAATTAATTACTAAAAATGGGGGAAAATATCATAAAAGTAGCTTTCCGACTGCATAAAATTTCCTATGCATAATATCCAAAGACCTTTGATCAGTTATACTACTATCAGTCACATTTGATAGTTGTCCAGACTCAAAAATACTTAAATTATTGTTCTAATATAGGTTGGTTTAACACTTCCATTGCTTTTTAGCTTAATAGTTTTGTTTTTCTTTAATAAATCTCATTTGCAAAGTTGATTTTTAACCATTTCTCATTGCAGTTTAATATTGCAACAAATTTAAAAATTCCCAGCAAAGGCAACAGACTCAATGTTAAACAGGAATACCCTCAACAATGAGTACACAGGACTTTTTATGACATAGAAAGATGCCGAAGTCCCACCTCGCTGCTGCTATTACTGCTATGATTGGTCAAACGTCTTTGAATATTAGTAATAAATAATTTTATGCCGTCGGAAAGCTATTTTTATATATTGTCCATTTTTAGTAATTAGTTGGGAAAAACAGGCAAGCCAAATTACTTAAGGAAGAGGGGCATCATTAAATGACTAAGATAAAAATATGGCTATTAAATATATTTGTAATGCAAGACTAACTTTAATAAGAATAATATTAATTCTAAAGGTGACAAAGCAAAACAAATCAAAACAAAACCAAAAGAGTCCTGTTGTTAATGGTACATAAGGCACATTCTGATATAGATAATAGCTCTTCCGATTACTGTTTATAGCATTATTTGTCCAAGCTGAACATGTGATGAAAACAATTAATACACAGCAAATAAATCCAAAAATAATTATCATTATACCACTTTATAATCAGCCACGTGATTTATATAATTTTTGGAATGAAAAACACTACTTATCTTTGTAAGAGTTTCACATTATTTTCTCTTCCATTTGAATTTTAGTACCAACAGGAAGAAAAGCATATGAGCCATATTTTTGTCATTTGCAATTAATTCATTAAAGTTTGAACTAAAATCATCCAAACATGAGTTTATAGCTAGTTGTAATTACTTAAAAAATATTAGCACTTGGTTCAGAAAAGAAATACAGATGTATGGGGGAGGTAATATTTTGCTATGTAGGTTAAGAATTGCTTAAAATAAGCTTCCATTGGCATTTGGTTATTACAGAATTACTTTTGCATAAGAACTTGAAACTTTCCTGAATGCAACAGATTACAATAAATATGTATTATTTGTTTATTATCATGTATAAGTGATTCTGCTGAGATTTTGTCTAGGTACAAATAGGGTAGAAATAATCATTGGGTAGCATCCGTCATAGCTTATGCGTGAACCCACGGAAACTTGGAAATGCCTGATTTGTAACCTTGACCATACTTCATGGAAGTGATCTAGTATATTAATTGTGGTCACTAGATTGTCAGTAACTTCGTAGGCCATTTTGATGCCTGTGTTCAAACATCTTTGTGTAGCTATGCAAACTCAGAGGTGCACTAAATATTGTATTCTGTTATTTTTCTTAAATCAAATTTGCCACAAAACCTTACCCTGTTAGTTTGAGGGGTTGTTTAACCAGAGTCACTCTCAGGCCTCTTCCTGGGCCACTTCACAGTCCCATGAGCTTGTAAAGGTAGAATCTGTGGAGAGAGCTCCTTTGTCTTTGGTAGTTTTGATCATCATTGATTATCATCTAAGCGTGCCTGGTCTCTTGCAGGTGGGTGACTCCATTGCTTTTCGTACTGAGTTTGAGTACTGAAATATTTGTTGAAGTTGAGAGCCTTGAGCTCTCAAATCCAACCTACCTAGAAATTTAATGCAGCCATCCACGTTCCAGATTCTGCCTTCCTCCCAGAGCAGAAGAGCGACCTCCTCTGATATTGACGATGTGCAAATTCTTCCTGCAGTCCAACCGGGTCACATTCCAAGAACTTCCTTTTCTTTCTCAACTCTCTTCGGATGTTTAGCATGTTCCAAAAAAACAAAACAACAACAACAAAAAAAAACCTTAGACAAATTAAGTTTAACAGAATTTGAGAAAAGAACGACTGGCAAGTTGGGCAGTTGCTGAATCAGAAGAGGTTTAGAGAGCTTCTAGTGCAACCATGTGGGGTGGAAGAAGGCTTATGCACAGAAAAGGGTATTAATTTGTACAAAGCGGAAGTGAGCTACAGAAGCCGCAGGGTTGGTTCCAGTTCAGGCATTTGCCCTATTTGAGTCTGGCATGAAGGTAGGCCGTTTTTGATTGGCCAAAACTCTGTGATTGGCACAAGAGTAGATTACAGCCTGTTTACACGTACCATTAGGTTACAGTTTGCTGTGTCCAGGAGGCAGTTTAGGCTAAACTTAATTTAACAAGTACAATCTGCTCAGTTTGAGGTTTTAAGGCAAAAGACAAGAAAGGAGAGGGTCTTTGGGAAACAGGTTTTCAGCCAATTATGATGCCCTATTTCACCCAGTGAAGAAGGGACCACAAAGTTATGGCCACCTTGCTAGAATAACAGAGACAGAAATACAGGAGATATATGTATGCAACATTGATATCTCATATTTTCTAACCATATTGATAGTCCCATGAAAATGCTTCCATAACAGATAAAGTGTGTGGAGTGACTAAATAAGTGAATGGGACTCTTTTCAATGTGAATAACAAAGAATATTCTGTTTTTATTTCATTTCAATATTCTACCCAGTATTTAGAGTTAGCATTTTGCATAACAGGAAGTATTCTTATTTCAGCTGGGAATATGTCCTCTCCTACTATATCAAAACATATTTGTTCTGGGACCTTTTGCTATGGGTCCCTATGCTATCTTGGGTAATAACCAAAGGCTATGCTATAATAATTGTCTTCAGATTCGTATATGCATTTGCTTTCTAGAAGGAAACTAGTGGATACCGCCATTTAACTCAAAGGAAAGATGTTTCTGAGTGGAATTTTAGTCACTGTACTGGTGAGGGATACTCTGGAACAGAGCACTGCAGTAGTTACATTCTGTTACTTCATTGGGTCCTACCAATAGTAACTCTTCAGAAATGCATTTCTCGGAGAGATGACGATATGAAATAAGTATATACACATACTATAAAGCAGGTGACCTGGATTTGTATCTGTCACCCTTCTGATCAATGCTCTCTACACCAACAAATGAAGCCATGTGACCTGTGTATTGGACTAAAAATCTCTCTTGACATCTTTATCTGACAGGTGGTCATTTAGAATCTTGATAAAACTATTTCTTAGACTAGACACACTATTTTTCTGATTAAAAGCAACTTGTATTTACTCTGAAATATTATTATTTGGCCAATTGGAACTTGCTAAAAGTGCAAATCTCTAGAGCACAGGAGATGAGTCCAATTATGTCATGTTGTAAGAGTGGTAACTGCTTTGGATCAGATAGAAATGACCAGACCCCAGTCATTCACATTTTGAATAAATAATAAAGTTGAAGTTGGGACAAAAATGAAAGTTCAACAAAATAAGTAAATAAAAAATTATCAGGAAGAAATGGAATAAAATGCACATGTTAGGATCTGTGACTCAGCCTGTAATCCCGCGCTTTGGGAGGCTGAGGTGAGTGGATTGCCTGAGCCCGTGGGTTCGAGATCCGCCTGGGTAACTTGGCAAGACCTTGTCTCTACAATAAGTCAAAAATTAGCTGGGCGTGGTAGCACGCACCTGCAGTTCCAGCTACTTGGAAGGCTGAGGCGGAAGGATCGCTGGAGCTCAGCAGGTTGAGGCTCCGGTGACCGGGAGTGGCCACTGCACTCCAGTCTGGGTGACAGAGTGAGACTCTGACTCAAAAAAAAAAAAAGGATTTGTCAAAATTATATATACTAGATATCAAAATAAAATTATGATTCAATAATTTAACTTCCTCAGTAGGTTAAAGTATTCTGATGATAATTTCGTGGAGAGGGCCCCTAAGGATTTTGTGACATACTCTTTATAACATGTGTTTTTATTTATATTGAAAACTGAAATTTAATATAGAGTTGCGTGTATGTATGCAGGTTTAACTAGTTTTAATTTCTGTCCATCGATTTTTTCATAAAAAGATGATTTTATGTTCTTGGTTGAACTGGTCTAGAGATATAAGAATCTGATATTCTAAAATATGCAATGTGACTAGCAGATGGTGTGACTTTGTGAAATATGTATTTGGTGTTCTAGAGGTCAGTCACAGGCTTTCCTGTTGTTTGGGTGCTGGAGAAAATATCATCACAGAGAAGTGATACGAAACATATTTTCACATTCTTGGAATCAACTTATTTTTGATGTTACAAAGGCTTAGAATCTCTCAAAATGTAAAAAAAAGAGCATCTAGTAAAATGAGAATGAGAAAATTGATTCTGATTTTCTCCATATACATTTCTTTCTAGGTGGAATAAGAAGAAAAGAGAAAATACTAAAAGCCCTTTTACTTGACAGAAAGATATTTTCTGGCAAGTAGTTGGACCAAGTGTATATTTTTCCCATTTGATTTTCCTGTTGTCACTTTGAATACAATACAGATACTTACTGAGCTAAAACTCTCTTTGATAATATACAGGGTTATTTGTGTTTTCACAAACATATTTTGCATGCATGGCAGTAAATTTGAAGAAGAGTCTCATTCATAGGTGCATCGTCCTTGATTGAAAATGTTTCTGTGAGGTTGGAATCTTTGGTTTTATGCATGTGTCTACAGAGTCGCGACCTACTCTCATATTTCCAGAAATGAGGGCATCTCAACTTCTCCCACTTAATTTTTTGCATTTATATTTGTAAAAGGGTCAGAAAAATGCATCTGTGGTAATTCGTTGCAGAAGAAGATCTAGGATACCATGGGCTACTGTGAGCGCTTCAGGACACAGACCATACAGGGATTCTTTTCTGAGCAGAATTTTGAGCACTGAAGCTGCTGCTGGGGAAATAAGTTAATAAAAAGGAGAAAAATCTGCAGTTCAAGTCAGACTAGCACTTAGGTGGAAGTGGTGACTTGCCCAGAAAACTCCCTCTGGCTCTGAGTTTTCTCAGCAACCCACATAAAATCTTAAGGAAAAAAAAGGCAAGTCTAGCTGTTCACATAAGGCCTCTTAATGAGCCGAGAATTCTCAGCTTCGAGATACCTTGCATTCCAGTTACACAGAGCAACCCCGTGAAAGTGAGCACTCATTCTGTGACAAGTGATGGAAGGCTCCCAAACTGGCTTAAGTCAAAAGGGAACATGGTGACAGATGGGAATGAAAATTTTAGGGGTGGGGCAGACTTCAGTGAAGGAACTCAATTGGCGAAAACCCAACCTTGGTTAACTCTGATTTTTACCCACTCTACACCTGATCTCCTGAAACCCGACATGAGTGGAGAACAACACAGGATTTTGTTGGCTGGTCCTTCATAGAGTGTGGCTCTCTGGCTCCATCAGATCTCCCCTGCACGATGAAATGTCGGCCTCTTTCACCATGTTTCCTTTCTCCTCGGTCCTCCACTGCCTCTTCCTTGGGATGCTCTCAGCTGGTGACTTTGCTTTTCATTTTGCTGAGAAAATAGAAGCCCACAGCAGAGAATGTCCATGTAATCTGAACGTACCCAAACAGTGTCTGTGTTCCATGTGCATTTCCCTCCCTTATTTATGCGTGCCCGGTCTCTCCATCTATGCACTGGCTTCCTTCTCGTTTCTGGCTCCTAAGGACATTGCTTCTGCATATTCCGCTCTTTTTCCTCTGTGCTAGGCCATCCTCAACCGCACATAAATATGCTGTGATTTTCTTCTAGCTCAAAATAATGCACGTCTTGAGTCCATGTTCTCTCCTGATATCACATTATCCCTCTGTTTCTTTTTACTGCAAACGTTCTCTAAAGGATTGTTTTATACACGCTCTCCACTTCCTCTCCTGCCAGTCCAGCAAAACTATCCTTATCAAGGTCTCCAATGACCTGTGTGGTTATTCCTCAGGCTCTAACTTATTCAACTTACTTGCAATATTTGGCCGAGTTGAGATGCCCTCTGTCATGAAACCCCATCTTTATTTCTGTTTTGCGACACTTCACTGGCTATGCCTTCCAGTCTTATTTGCTGGTTTCGTCTCATCTCCCTGATGTCAAATACTAAATTTTCTCAGTTCTCAGTTACCACTTCTCTTCTTTCCTTTCGCTTCCTGGATAATAACCTTCAGTCTCTTGGATCTAGAGATTGTTGTTGTATTGAGAGCTTTCAAAGTGTTTATTTAGGTCCCAGAAATCCACCTTCAACTTCAGATGCATTGTCTCCTTAGATAGCGAATAGACATCTTATACTTAACATGAAAATTATCAGGTTTCTCATCTCCCCTCACCTTCCCTATATCATCCTGCCTCTCCAGAAATATCCCCCAGTATATACATCAAATTCCAGTTATTAAGGCCAAAAATAAACAGCCAGAGAGTCACTTGCAACCTACTTCTTCTTTCCTTCTCACAATTGACCACCAGTTCACTCATGAATCTCGTGGATCCTAACTTCAAAATATAACCGGCATCCAGAAGCCCCACTGCCCCTGAGCCATGCTGGCTCAAGCTACCATCACCTCTCTCCTGGTCTGTTGAGGCGCCTTCTACCCGAGCGCCTTGCTTTTGTCCCTGTTCTTCTATGTTCTGTTCTTAACACCAGCAACCAAAGTGATGCCGATCACTATCAATCATATTAGGCTGCTTCTCTGCTCAGACTTTTTGAATCGTTTTCATGCTCTACCAGTGTAGAAACCAAACCTCTTAAGAGTCCCGAGGCCTAAGAGAGGTTGTCTCTGTGTGCTCATCTCCACTCTCCCCTTGCTCACATCCCAGCCATGCTGGCAACCCTTGCAGTGCCTTGGACGTTTCAAACACATTCCTGCCTCGAGTTTTGCAGTTCCCTCTGCCTCAGGTGTTCTTAACCCTCTAACACCTCCTTGTCTCTAACCCAGCTAGGCACTGCCACTCCCATAGGATTCTTCAAACTTCCTCCCCTCCCTTATATAGATATTTTTGTATCACTTATCACTCCGAGTGTATTATACGTTTATTGATGTATACTTGTACGCATTTTGAGAGTACTTATGACATTTTGATACGTGTATATAATATGCAGTAATCAAGCCACGGTAATCCACCGCCTCGAACATTTACTTGTTTTTTGTTTGTTGGCGTGTATGGGGAACAGATCTTCTCTTCAAGTTACTTTGCAGTGTGAAGTAAATTAGTCTACTGTTACGCCACCCTGAGTGCACAGGATCTTGCCTTATTATTTTCTATCTTACTGAAATAGGAAGTATGATTATTATTACAGCAGAAAGTATTAATAATTATCTTATTTTCTGTTGAATCCCCAGTGCCTAGAACAATGCCGAAAGCAAAGTTTTAAGATGAAGATTTTACAGCTGGTGTAAAGATTCTGGATTTCACCATCCGCAATATTACCTGGCCAAATGATATGATTAAGTTTTGCCATGCTATTGGAAAATGGAATGAAGTGTACTTTTTAAAAATTCAATATACTTGTAATATGAGGGCAATATCAAAAGTTAATAATACACATTAATGATATTTGTCTCTCAAAGATTACGAGCATATTGCTCAAAGCCTCTCGCTTAAAGAGCAACACGATAGCAATGTAAGGAAAAGCTGGAGGCAACCTGGATGCACATCAGCAGGGCTGGCTCCCTTCCCGAGTAGGTTTGTGTGATGGGACTGTAGACAGCCCTTACAGATGACACTCTCATTTGCAATGGCTTCATATTCATCTGTAATTAATGTAAATGATCCAGTAATGGCAGTATATATTCGATCCCACTTTCTTCTTTTGTAAGTAATAGTTGGCATTCTCAGACAAACTTCTTTGCACATTGGTTTAATTTTTCACAGTATTCTTAGAACATTTAGTATTTCACTACTACTAATAGTACTTCAGTGAATACCCATGTTCATTAATCTTTGTCACCAACTCTACTCATTTCTATAGGTTACATTCCCAGGTGCTGGACACTTGGTAAAAGATAATACACATTTTGAGGGTTCTTTACACATCTTACAAAATTGCCTTATAGAGTATCAATTTATCTTTCTTTCAGAATTACATACCTGTGCCTTTCTCATTTCAGACTTACAGACACACAGTATTATCTTTACAAAAAAAAAAGAAGTTTTAAAAGTGATATTGAAGGTTCCAATTTCTTTTCCCAAATAGATTAGGTTGTGTACCTACACATTTTACAGCATAGTCAGTTTAGGTATAATGCTTGTTTTGAAAAATTGAACTTGTTCCAAGGTGAATGATCTATTAGGGCACAATTTGAGTTTAATGCAAGACATGCATTTTCTTTTTTTATTTCAGTGGCTTTAGGGAGTACAAATAATTTTTGGTTACGTGGATGCATTGTATAGTGGCAGAAAAGTGGGCTTTAGATGTACCTTCTACCCCCACCTGTGCACACTGAACAAGATGGATGATTTTTTCATCCTTAATCCTCTCCCCCCTCCCCCCTTCTGAGTTTTCAATATCCATTATGTCATCCTTCATGCCTCTGCAGTTCCTTAGTTTGTTGCATTATGTCACTTAGGAGGATGTTCTCCAATTTCATCCAAGTTACTGCAAAAATATTATTTCATCCTTTTTTTTCATTACTAAATAGTATTCTTGGTGTGTGTGTATGTGTGTGTGTTTGTGTGTGCATATCATATTTTCATTATCCACTGATCAGTCGATGGGCATTTAGTTGATTCTACATCTTTACAATTGTGAACTGTGCTGTACGAGTCCAGATGTCTTTTTTGTATAACTACCTCTGTTTCTTTGGGTAGATACAAAGTTGTGGGATTGCTGGATCAAATGGTAGCACATGATTTTATCTGCAAGAAATACTAGGTGAATGGAGAAAATTCCTCCCAGGTGAACCAAGCTGTAAAGAAATACGAAACTCAAACATCTACCTGTTAGTTGCCTTAATTAACCATTTGTGTTTTGAGCCACATCCATTGAGATTTGATTTTGCGACTTTCTATCTGATTTCAGATAACCCTTCTTCTACCATATCACTGAACTATGGTGATATCTTTAGGAGCATATATGTGTCATTAGAGCAAAACTGACCTTGTGTGACTTTAACATACATCACAGTCGACATTCATGCTGGACATTGTTTGTTAACAGCCTAGTTAGGCTGCATTCTATTTGAGACACTTCCTTAATCACTGGTAAAGGCATGTTGAATCTGTTATTCGATATGTGTCCGTAACCCTTAACAGTGGATAGCGAAGTCAAATTTGAAGCAACAGAATTTAAAATGGGGAAGTAAGTGTTCAGAGCAGTTGGTACAAGCAATATTGGAAGAGGATATCTCTGATAAATATGCTTTAGAGGCTTGGAGATGTGTTCTTTCAAGCATTGCTGCTTGCCATGGATACAACTGAATTCTTCAGCTCCATAGAAAGATAAAGACTAGCCCAGAGTTGATATGCATTTTCAAGGTAGCAGAAACATGAGTATTTTTCAAGCAAGTAGTAGAGAAGGGTCCATATCAATCTTTCAAAACTCTTCAAACAGAATTATTTCTATCAGTTTCAAGCGCAAGAGATGACCTTCTATTTCAGGGACTATTTCAGAGACATCAGAAATGGTCCTTTGCTCAAAAACCATTTCCAACTCAATCAATGATGCCTAAATAGTTCCACACCATAGCCAGGGATTAAACTGCAAGTGCAGCCATCCCTGGATTTCATTTCTTTGTATTCTAATTTAGATTCAGGTACAAATGGCATCAAGTCTACCTAGGAATGTTTTGAGGATAAATGAACTGACAATGAGTAGTTGAAGAAAAAAGCTGAGAGGGAATAACTGGAAGTAAATAAGGGTAGAGAAATGACGTATATTACCTACTTAACAGGCATACCATGGTCTTCCCTTTTAATAAGGCACTATGTTTGTATGTGAGAGCACCAGAAAGAAACAAAACCCAAGGTGTTTTATTGTCCATGGTCATGAACGGTATTTGCACAGCTTTGCTCTTTTATCACCTTGCATGATTTTGCCTTTTGATCTCACAAGGGTCTTTCTGCTAAGCCTTGGGTAGAAGATCATAGCAAAGTGTTACTTAAAAGATGGTAGACCTAAAATTTACCAGCTATGAAGGAATAAACCATGCTGATATTGAAGGTGCAGTGACTAGGCAGCAACAGAAATAACTTCTGTTACGGTAAACAAAAAAAAAAAGCTACCCAATGCTCTCTGAAAATGTGGCCTCTGAAGTCAGGCAGACCTGGCCACATTCTGACTTTTCTTTTATGAGTTCACAATATGACAGCCAGCACTCAGTGGTCATGAGACTCACCTACTTCTTTTGTTGTAAAATCACAGCAGGAGATGAAAACATTTGAAAGGATTTTTTAAAATAGTAAGTGAGGCAAAGTCATGTGAAGATATTCTGTAATGCTTGACATTTGGAAAACCTGAGAAATGAGGTTAATTGGAGAATAAAATGAATGAAGGAAAAACATACAAACACTATGTCAAAGCTCCACCTTGGGAAATAGATCTAGCTCTGGGGATGGCCAGATCATGCGGTCCTAAACCTAAAACAAGCAAATGTATCTGAGATCATTACCAGCAGTTAGGGCTGTTATCTGTGGGTTCATGCATGTGTTCATTTACCCCTTAACAAATCCTGAGTGGCTCTTTACTTCTGAGGCACTCAGCTAGGATCCAAGGGTAATAAAAAATAACAGATCAGTCCCTAGTCTCCATTTTCTTACTTATAAAGTAAATTAGAACAGTGGATTAGTTCTCTGTCATTGTGGATACTGTATGATTTTGAGTACTATTGACAAGAATAATACATATATAAAAATTGCTGTTGTGTGAGATTGGGGTGTCATCACAAAAATTCCATAGACTGGGTGGCCTAAACAACTGACATTTATTTCTCATACTTCTGGAGGCTGGGGTGTACATCATTAAGGCGCTGGCAAATTGATTTTTGCTAAAGGCTCTTTTCTGAACTTACAGAGGGCTGCTATCCTGCTGTCTGCTCACTTGACCTCTTCTTTGTATGTACTAGTGGAAGAGAGGAGAGAGAGAGAGAGAGAGAAATTTGTCTTTCTCTTCTTATATGGGCACTAATGCTATTATCATGGCCCCACCCACATGACCTACTACAAACCCATTGCCTCCCAAAAGCCCCACCTCCAGATATCATCACACTGGGAGTTAGGGTTTCAACGTATCCATTTTAAGGAGACACAAATATTCAATCCACGACACCTATTTAGTATCATCAGGGCAGAAGTTGTTTAGGAATTTCTCTTATCCTCAAAATAACTTTCATTAGAGTTACTAGTGTGCTCATTTTGCAGATGAAAGCTGGGACCCAAAGAGGTCAATTAATTGTCCCCCAATCTCACAGCGACTGAGTGGCAGAGACAGACTCCAGACCTAGTGTTGCCTGTGTAATTACTCAACTTGGGCTCTTTCAACCATGTGACACCGTGTCTTTTACGATTAAAGTAATATTCACGAAACATCCTTCAGATGGGATGACAGAAGTTGGTCAGTTAGTGAAGGCATGGCTATTCTTTGGATCAGTAGAAACAGATGTTTTAAAAACTCAAGGATGTAAAGGGAGGATACTTTGTATTAGGAAAGATTACATGTCTGGAGAAATAATGGTTTGTCACCCAATCAGCCGTCACTTCAGGAAAAAAAAAAATCTTGAAGAAATCTTGAGGTCATCAAAACCGAGAGTTTTTAAACTGATCCATTCCATCATGCATGCATCCTATTAGACTTGGAAACTTCTGGGTAAACATTACAGAGCGTCTATGTCTCTAGCTTCCACCAATATGGGAATTCTTTTTCTCAGCACCCATTGACGAAACCTGCATCTACACTTTTACTGGAATACCGTATTTTGACATCCAGTTCTCTGCACAGTGCCATGATTATGGAATTCTAGGTAGTTAACTTAGAAGTTTTGTCCTCACACAATACTCTCCAGTTGTTAATTTCCTATGCAAATGGAAACATGTATCTAATTTCTGCCATTAGTTCACGGTCTCAAAAATATGCTTTACAAAATTCTGTTTCTGATCTTCCTGTGCTACTCGACTTTCATTCTCCATATTGTCCAGCGGAAGGTCTGGGCTGTGCTTTCTCCATCAACTGTATTCTTAGAAGGATTGGAGAGGACATTTATTGCATATTTGCAATTTTTTGTTTGGGGGAATAGGCTAAGGTTTCAAACTGCCTACACCAAGCCCACATTGTGATAGAGACTGGAAATAGACTCCTGACTCAACTTGTCCGCGAGCTAGGGGACCGGCACTCCCTGAGACCTCTTAGGTGTCATCGCCACATCTCTTTCTTCAGCACAGGTCATTGGTCACTATGTCTTCTCTTACTTGGTAGGACACCAGAGAATGTCACATTCTTTTTTCTTAATATTCAATTTTTTATTTGTTTTGAATCAATACATTTTTATGACAGTTTTTAAAGATTTTATTAGATGCATTTGCAAATATATAAAGCAAGATGTTATTTCTTAAAAAACACATCATGCATTACTTATACATTTCATTTTTTAAAAAATGTTTTAAATGTATAAAAATATGTAGCAACATTAAATGTTGACCTAGAGACATCATTTTTTTCTAGTAATAGTTATGTTATTTAATCAACTTTTATTTTAAGTAGAATAGTCTTCTAATTTGTATATAATTTTCACTTCCAAAATAATAATTAATCATTGAGTAAATATTGTATGATGGATTATTTTTTTTCATTTTTAATAGAAAACTTGAGCTTAGAAAATAGAAGCCAACTTAAATGATAGATCACAATAACTATTTAGTGCATCAAAGTTGGAAACTTTATCAGGATAATAAAGTACTTCAAAAATCATACAATAAGTGAAATCACAGAGCTCTGTATATGTGTAATTTTTCGTGTTAAGAATTTCACATTGTAATCACAAGGGACATAGCAGTTGTCAAACCCTATGCTTCCTTTTCACTTTTCCTTTGTGTCCTAATATGCTCTCTCCTCTTCTGTTAAGGCAATGATCACACCACGTGGGGATTAAAAATATACTCCCCCACTTCCCCATTGCACCGGCCAGTCCTTGAGGGTCTTTCTGTTGTCTTTGCATCTCCCGGGCCTAACACAGTGCCTAGCATGCCTTGGTGCTCAGTGAGTGTTGCCTAAATTAAGTTAATGATACTACCGCTAGGAATGCAGGAGGTGGGGGAGAGGGGTGAGGCAACAAAATGAGAGCAGGCATTACAGAGGGAAAAATGACAAGGCTTAACAATGATTAAACACAGGGTATGGGGCAAAAGACACGAATAGACACGTCCCAAAAGAAGAGATACGGGCAGCCAGCAGACACCTGAAAAAGTGCTCAGCCTCACTCATCATCAGAGAAACGCAAATCAAAACCACACTGAGATACCACCTAACCCCTGTAAGAATGGCCATCATTAATAAAACAACAACGGATGCTGGCGAGGAGGCGGAGAAAAAGGAACGCTTCTATACTGCTGGTGGGAATGCAAACTAGTGCAACCTCTTTGGAAGACAGTGTGGCGATTTCTGAAAGAACTAGAAATTGACCTTCCATATGGCCCAGCAATCCCCCTATTGGGAATATGCCTGGAGGAACTCAAATCATTCTACAAAAAAGATACCTGCACGTGTGTATGTTTGTTGCAGCTCTATTCACAATAGCGAAGATATGGAACCAACCGTGTTGCCCATCGAAGCTGGACTGAACTTTAAAAAATGTGGTACGTATCCACAATGAAATATTACACAGCCATAAAGAAGGACAAACATATGGACTTTGCAGCAACTTGGATGGATCTGGAGTCGATCATACTCAGTGATCTGTCACAAAAACAAAGAACTGAGTTCCATATGTTCTCACTCATAAATGGACCTTGAACAATTATAATGCTATAAGAAAGGGATTGGCAGTAGTGGAAAACTCTCAGGGGAGAGGGGTGGGATTGGCAGTTGAGGGAAACTGCTGGGGGAGGGAGGGGCATCCCTCATCAACAAGGGTACTTGTATGATCAATGTTTATATACCGAACGCTAAAATGTACCCCACATCTTTATAATAAAAATTTTAAAAAACCCCACAGGGTATAAAAGAAAAATTCAAATGTGAAAAATGGATAAATAGGCAGTGTGTTAAGTGCTTAACATGTATCCTCCTGCTGAATCCCGACAAAATGATCTGTTTTACTAATGAGAGACTTATCCAGAATGCTAGCTAATCGATAAGGCCAGAATTTGCAGTAAGCCCTATTTCTCTGTATTCTATAAAATTGGAGTTTCTCAAAGAGTGATTTGGTAACTCCACAAATCAAAACTCATATGAAGTGGAGTTAAAAACGCATACTTCTGGGTTTCACCACAAACCCATCACTGAATCGGAAACCCTGGGTGTGAAGCCAAGGATTTTTCATGTTTAAAAGCATGCCAAGCAAGTCTGATGTCAGCTAATGCTGCAGAAGGAGTGTTATTTAATTAGATTTAGTAAACCTTTATGATGCTGCTGTAAGATTGTAGAACTTGGCCCAGGCTCTGGAGATACAGAAATAAACATCATTCCTTTCTACCGGAGTTACTTGGCTAGTGGGAGAAAAAAAAAATAGACCATGATTATACAATGTAGTAAATTCTGGGGTGACTATGGGCCATGACTGCCAAATAGAGGAACTAGTCAGTAGGGCCAGTGTGAAAGGAGAAAGAGACACGGTGTTTGAAACAGCCACCAGGGAGCTGCAAACATGGATGTCCCGAGCCAGGGCAGGATTGAATATGACGGTTGTCCACGGAGAGATGCAAGATGAAGGGTGCAGGAGTGAGAATGCCCAGAATGAGACATAAAAACAAGATCAAGAGCAGGTCCTGGATGACGACTTCTCATCTGACATTTTCTTCTTCAAAGTGTAGTTCCCAGAATAAGCAAGCCATCATTGCAGAACCAATTAAACGGTCCTTTTGGAGGGCCTTGAACTTCAGATCAATTTGCAAGTTTTTGGAGGTTTTTTTGTTTGTGTTTTTGGTTTTTTTGGCAAAGGAGAGTGATGAAAATAATTTGAAACTTAACTAAGGTGTTAAGTATCACTCTGGCTTTCTTAAGGAAAAGAATGGTATCACTCATTGAACAGCAAAGTTGTGTTTTGGACAGTTTATTTCCAAAGTTTATGCCTTCACTGTTTCCTTACTAGAATTTGCTGTAAATTAGTACTTTTGCATGACCACATTCTAGTAAACAGCTAATTCTGTGGATGCAAAAAATCCAGCCCTGTTATTCCCCCACCACCTCCATCTACTCGCTGTTCTGAGATGCGACTTAGCCCCTCCATTAAAGGGCTGTTATTACAGCTGTGAGTGTCAGGGTGAAAGCAGGATGAACTTAAGTTACCTGACAATCCTGATGCTTCCTTGGGTGTAGAGCGTCATGGCACTAGCAGCTTCCAACATGGTTCATGAAGCATTTCATAGTATTGCTCTTACCTCTTGCTATCAGGATATGTTGAGGAATGGCTAGAGAGTGAATTGCCTTTGAGATCAAGAAATAGATGTTGTCCTTTCAAAGACACCCTGCTAAGGAAGACAGCTGAGATCATCTTAAAAACGCGAATGAGAAGATTTGGCATTCATGTCATTTTGCCTTCCATGTTTGCTTGTTGTATCGGGCAAAAGCACGTCAGTGTCATCCTTAGTTAGAACGGAAGGAAAAATGAACATTTTCCTTATTCAGGAATCATGAAATGATTGTACAGGTGAGTGAGTGAGTGTGTGTGTGTGTGTGTGTGTGTGTGTGTGTGGATTCTGACATAGCCTCTTACATTTACAAGCCGCATGATACCATAGAAATAAGTCATTTGCAATACGTAAAATACAAGGAAGGGACTAGATCTCTGAGACTTCTATGGCTCCTAGCTGGCCAATCGAATCAGCATTTCTTCAGGACTCACTACTTTCAGATATAAAGTAATAAATAATTAAGTACTGTTCTGTCCTCAGGATATTTCCAGTCTACATTTCTGCTTCACGCCTGAAGTTCGTGTTACTAAAAAAGCAAAAACAAACAAAAAACATCTTCTTCTCGTAGAATTTTAATTTGACTTCTAATGTGGTAGATTTATTTTTTTTCACAATGCAGAAATGTTGTATCCACTTTAAGAAATATACAAATAATAGCAGAAATAATGTTCATATCCCAGGATGCATTTTTGTTAAAGGCATACCAATGATATCCATAGGTATAAAAGCATTGAAGGGCATATATATAGCTATAGAATATGGTCTCTCACAAACTAAAGTTTTGTGTTGACTTATATGACAGCTTACGTTTGACATGTGAATAGATATCAAATATATATGTATGAAAACAAACGTGAGGTGACAATGAATGATAAGTATGAATATATGCTAAGGGAGGTTTTAGGAGTTTCTGAGAAGTGCACAATTTCTTTCATCAGAATCAATGGCTGGATTATAAGCTTCTAACCAGCTTGCTTTTAATTGATGAGTCCTATGGTAAATACAATTATGCAAATGCTTCCGGGAATGAGAAGGTACAGGAAGGCTTCTGTAACATTTCAAGAATTACATAAAACGTTTCAATGAGCTTTTCTTTCCTACCCTTTCCCGATGAGATTTTGTAGGTAAGAGGATTTCACTCTGAAACGCAAGGACAAAAATGTAAGATTACAGCAATTCTTAGCCTCACATTTAGCCCTTGTATTTCATGGGTATAGGGAAGAAGACGAAAAATGATTTCCTTGAGGTTTGAAGAGTCTGAGTAACAGGAGAGGATGGTTAGGATTACAAATAGTGCTGTGGTAGCACTTGACTGCCAGATCCCAAGTGAAATACTTGTAGGTGGCTACACACAGCTTAACATGTGCACACACACACACATACACTCACACATGCACACACACATGCACATGCAAACATCTGATGTATGTATTTATTTATCCTATGCAAATCCTCTAACATACAAGACCTATGTCAGAGATTTAAAAGTGGAATTCTTAATCGTCAGTGAAAATCCCTAGATCACTTCTAATATAACCTGCTGTTAATCCTACAGCAAATTTTTGTTATTTTTAAATGTCTAATGAGTATTCTTCTCATTGACCCTTACTCCATTCCGTTTTAAGGTTTGATGCCGTCTTCACAACTAAAATTAGCTTTATGAACTATGAATGTTTGAATCCAATTTATCACTGTGCATTACACACAAATTTTTTGTTATTATTATTTTGAAGGTGTAGGGTATAATTCAGCATTAGGTACATAAGTGGTCATCGTACAGGTCAAGTTTAGGCCTCCCTTTGGTCCCCAATTCACCTGGTTTGAGACCGGGTACCCTTATTGATGTTATGTGCCTCCCTGCCCTGGCAGTATCCCACTACTGCCGTACCCTTATAGTGTTATGATAAATGTTCAGGTCCACTTACAAGTAAGAACATGTGGTACTCAGTTCTTTGTTTCTATGATAGATCACTCACTCTAAATCCATCCAAGTTGCTGTGAAGTTCATAATTCTGTCCTTCTTTATGGCTGCATACTATTCCATCTTGTATATGTACCACACTTTTTAAATCCGGTCCACTTTTGATCAGCAGCACAGTTGGTTGCTTGTTTTTGCTATTGTGAATAATGCCACAATAAACATGTGTGTGTAGGTATCTTTTTTCACGGAATGATTTGAGTTCCCCTGGTTATATTCCCAGAAGGGGGATTGCTGGGTCATATGGAAAGTCAATTTTTAGATCTTTTAGGAATCGCCACATTGTTTTCCAAAGAGGTTGTACTAGTTTCCATTCCCACCAATGGTGTAGAAGTGTTCCCTTTTCCCGGCATCCTCTCTAGCATCTGACACACAAATTGTATGGTCATACTTCCTTGGTTTTTATGTTTGGGGCAAATGGTCAATATTTTGACCATTGGACTATGCAAGAAACCGTTCAAGTTTGTAGATAGATTATTTATGTGGTGAAACTATAAATCAAACCCCTCCTTTTATACGCACACTTTTTTCATGATTTCTGAAATCCTATAATTTGCAAAGTAACACAATTACCATGAATTCTCGTCTTACCTGCTGGTTTCCTGAGGCCAAAATAAAAACACAGATAGAGTCTCAAAATTTTAACATAATCAGTACTGGAAATACTTTCACCAAGTAATTTTATTTTATTTTTTCAATTTAAAAAAATTTTTATTATAAAGATGTGGGGTACATTTCAGGGTTAGATAAAAAGCACAATCCCATTCACAATAGCCACCAAAAAAATGAAATACTTCGGCAGAGAAGTGAAAGACCTTTACAATGAGAATTACAAAACACTGCTTAAAGAAATCCAAAAAGACACAAACAAATGGAAAAATATTCCATACTCATGGATAGGAAGAATCAACATTGTTAAGATGTCCATCCTACCAAAGGCAATCTATAGATTCAACACAATACCCATTAAGATACCCACATCATTCTTCTCAGACTTGGAAATGACAATACAGAAATTCATATGGAAACATAAACGACTACAAATACCCAAAACAATCTTTAGCAAAAGAAAGAAAGCAGGAGGCATCACACTTCCAGACTTCAATCTTTACTGTAAGTCTACAGTAATGAAAACAGCCTGGTATTGGTACAAGAACAGGCACATAGACCAATGGAACAAGATAGAGATTCCGGAAGCAAAGCCTCAATTCCTCAACCAACTCATCTTTGACAAAGCCTCCAACAACTACCACTGGGGAGAGGAGAACCTATTCAGTAAATGGTGTTGGGAAAACTGGCTGACCACATGCAGAAAACTGAAACAGGACCCCTACCTATCACCATACATAAAAATTAACTCTAAATGGATCAAAGACCTGAATGTAAAACCTCAAACTATAAGAATCTTGGAAAACGCAGGAGACACCCTTAAGAAAATTGGAACCGGCACCCGATTCCTATTCAGGACCCTTAAGACCAATACCTTAAGAAATAAGACAGACAAGTGAGACCTCATCAAATTAACGAGCTTCTGCAAAACAAAAGAAACCACCAAGAGAGCACAGCCCACAGAATGGGAAACAATATTTGCCAACTGTTTATCTAACAAAGGCCTAAAACATCTAGGATCTACAAGGAACACCAAGTAGTTTAAAATACAAGTCCTATGTAAGTGTTGGTTTGAAAGGAGTAGAGTCGTTTCACAACAAGGTGTTGAACTAATTACCCTTGACCTGCCCTTGAGTCACTTTCTGTGATTTTTATGAGATACCAAGGATGGGATGTATTGTCTTAAGCCATGCATGAATGCTGCTTTTATTGTTTTAGTGGCAGAATAAAAAACTAACTGACAATTTTATTTTCCCTCTTCTTTCTTTTCTAAATCAACTCTGTATAAGCTGTTCAAGCTGAACAGCATTGGGCCGCCCATATATACTGACATGCTAGACCCTAAGTATTTTAATGCTGGAAAAGAAACTTAAGGATAATTTGCTTTGCTTCCGCAGCAGAAAATGTTCTGAGGCAGCTTTAAGTTAGTGTGGGCTATACAGAGTAGATCAATATAAAACTATTTTGCTAGAAGGTGTGAAAGAATTGTGAGAGAGTACGTCAGAACCACGCCACCCCCAGCAACGCTTTCAGGGATCCCAAAGAATTTGGAAACACAGGTTCCAATTCAATCTTCTAAATTTACAAGGAGACTGAAGTCAAAACTTCCAGCACCTCGTCTTGTTTCAATGACACACGAGTGTTCTGAGCTTGCAAACATGGATTCTCAGCCAGCCTTCTAGAATGTCAAAGTAGGAAACAGCAGACCAAAGAGTTGAGTCATTTGCTCTGGGTTCATAATCTGCTCTACCGCAACACAGCCAGATCTAGGACTCACATTTCCTGGTTCGCCCTCTTTTCCCACAGAGTCTTTTTCCAGGTCACTCGTGTCTATTCTCCCGTCACCAAATAGGAGGTAGAAAAACCTTTTATTGCTCTTTTCTCCACATGATTTTCCTCAGGGGTTCATGTGTTTGTCGCCAGCAACAAGAGCTACTCAGAAGTTGTTTTCAAGCCCCAGTGGAAAAGTATGATAAAAGAGAAAGGAAAGGCGGGTATTTCGCTAGCTATTTATGGCTCACGTGCTATTTACACAAACTCTTCCAATGTCCATTGGATTTGAACTCCTACTTAATGCTATCGTGGCAAGCTCTTCTTGCAGGTAGATTTTTATTCAACATATTATTTAATCACTGGAAAATTAGAACTGAAAGAGATATATCCATACTCGCATAACCACTGCAACAACTTGGCATATACTAATAAACTAAAATAAAACTTTCAGAAAAAAAATCACTGTATTATTTTTGTGAAAATAATCCATGTGAACTAAAATGCTTCCCAAATCTCAAGATTCAGTACATACTTCTATGTCATAAACAGATGGATGGGTGGAAACATATTCATATTATTGTGATGTGCTATACATGTCGTGTAAAGTTCATGTTTCTATCTGAAGACATGATTGCTGAAGTCCTTGTCGTAAAAGATGAGAACATCTCACGTGGCAGACACTCTCCTCATTCACCCTCTCATTCCCCCACCTTCTGATAAGTGATTGTTTTGCTCTGCTCAGATTTATAGCAATAGTATCCTCTTCAGTAACCATCATATTTTCTTTTATTCCTAACCCTATTCAATACCCACCATCAGTCCTTGAATCCAAGGCCTAACTTTGTAGTTTGATAGCACTCTTAATTGCCTAGATTTTGATGTTAGACTTACAGCACTTTATAGAATGTGCTAGATTTGTTTTAGTACTTTCACATTTGAGAATGTGGCTTTGTGTATAAAAAATTATGTATAATATTCTTGGGTAATATTTTTAAATTGTCTGGTGATATTGGATATTACCATATAGGAATCAGATTCCCCTTCAGCTCTTGCAAATATATTTTGACTTTGATTTTTCTATCTGAATGAGCAAATAATTTTTTTACACTTCAGATTCAATAGCTTAAATAAGATATTTATCATTGAAAAATTAAGTATTCGGTTTTCCAGATAATCTTTTCATCTGAAATTTAGATTTATTTTTCAAGGACCATTCCCTATTATTTTACTTTTGGGTGTGTCTCTGTCCAATTCATGAGATGTGGCATCAGGAACACCGGTTATTTTGATATTGTGTCATCTCTTTTTGTAATTGTTTTTTGCAAACTTGGCCCTAATTGCTTCAGTTTCTTTCTCTCTCTTAGTTATATTCACTATGATATCTCAAGTCTCATATATTTTGATAATTCGATTTTCGGTGGATCTGTTATGATACTTTCGCTTCCTTTTTTATGTATTGGTTGTCTAAAGATGTTGCTTTGGTTCTTAACGTGTTTTTGTCATTCTACTAACTCCCTTTTTATTTCATTCTGCTGTTTCTTCACCTAGTTTTTCACTTTTATTGATTGATTTATTTTCATTTTTTCTATCCTAGTTCTCATATTTTTATTATTATTTTGGTAAATTTTATTTTATTTTAAAGGTGTCAGTGTTGCATAACTGAGTGGTTTAGGTACAGGTGAAGATTTGGACTCCCCATTGGACCTCTCTTTGCCTGGATTAGGGACACTGATTGATGTTTTCTGCCCTCCCTCCCCTGACAGTATTCTGCTACTGCCAATCCCTTTCTTGTAGTATTATGATGGGTGTTCAGGGTCCACTTGTGAGTAAGAACCTGTGGCACTCAGTTCTTGGTACTCAGTTCTGTTTCTGTGTTAGATCACGAAGTATGGTAGAAGACAAATCCATTCAAGTTGTTGCCAAGTCCATAATTTTGTCCTTCTATATAACTGCATAGTATTCCATAATGTTTATGTCCCACATTTTTTTGTGTGTGTGCAGTCCACTTTTGATGGGCAGCATGGTTGGTTCCATGTTTGTACTATCGTGAATACTGCAGCAATAAACATGTGGGGTGATTTGGTTGAGAAGTTGAGGTGATACTTCCAGAATCTCTATTCTGTTCCGTTAGTCTATATGCCTGTTGTTGTACCAATATCAGACTGTTTTGATTATTGTAGGCTTAAATTTAGTTTTAAAGTCTGAAAGCGTGATACCTCCTGTTTTGTTTCTTTTGCTGAGGATTATTTTGGCGATTCGTGGTCACTTTTGTTTCCATATGAATTTCTGTAGTGTTGTTTCTAGGTCTGAGAAGAATGATGATGGTAATTTAATTGGTATTGCATTGAATCTGTAGATTGCCTTGGGTAGGATGGACATCGTAGCAATGTTGATTCTTCCATTCCATGAGCATGGAATATTTTTCCATTTGTTTGTGTTTTCATTGACTTCTTTGAGCAGTGTATTGTAGTTCTCATTGTAAAGGTCTTTCACTTCTCTGTTAGGAAGTTGTCAAGGTATTTCATTTTTCTGTGGCTATTGTGAATGGAATTGTACTTTTCACTCAGTTTTCTGTCTGTTTGTTGCTGGTGTATAAAAATGCCACTGTCATATGCACATTGATTTTACACCCTGAGACTTTGCCGAAGTCCTGTATCAGTGCAAGCAGGTTTTTGACAGATACTCTTGAATTTTCAGAGTATAAGATCATATTGTCAGCAAAGAGGGAGAGTTTAACTTCCTCTTTTCCTATCTGGGACCTCTGATGTCCTTCTCTTATCTGATTGTCCCAGCTAAGATTACAACACTATGTTGAAGAGGAGGGGTGAGGGTGGGTAGCCTTGTCTTGTTCCAGTTTTCAAGGGAAATGTCTCCAGTTTTTGTCCACTTAGTAATATGTTGACTGGGTTTATTGTAGATGACTTTTACTGTTTTGAGGCATGTTCCCTCTGCACCTAAGTGTTCAAGGGTTTTTATCAAGAATGGATGCTGGATTTTGTCAAAAATTTTTTCTGTGTCTAATGATATAATCATGTATTTCTTGTTTTTGTCTCTGCTGATGTATATACTTACATTTGTAGTCTTACAAATGTTAAACCAGCCCTGCATCCCAGGGATGAAGCTTACATGTTCATGGTGGATAATATTTCAGATGCATTGTTGGATTTGATTTACTAGAATCATGTTGAGATTTTTTGCATCTATGTTCATCAGGGATATTGTCCTTTGTTTGGTTTTTGACTGGTTTGGGTATTAGTGTAATGTTAGCTTCATAAAATGATTTGGGGAGAGTTCTGCCTTTCTCAATTGTCTGGAATACTTTCAATAGGATTGGTATCGGTTCTTCCTTGTATGTTTTGTAGAATTCCACTGGAAACCTATCTGGTCCAGGGCTTTTTAAAATTGTAGATAGTTTTCCTATGAAGAAGTCAATTTCCTGGGTTGTTATTGCTCTATTTAGGGTCTGTATTTCCTCAGTGATGCATTTAATCCATTGATGTTCAGAATAATTATTGAAATGTGAGGGTTTATCCCTGTCATGAGGCTCTTATAAAGCTGTTTTGTTTTTTTTGAACTTTTGGGTTAATATGTATGTGTTTTCAATTTTGCAGTCACAATGTGTGTTGTACTGATTGTATGTTTTCCTGCGTTCTTGGGAATTGCATGGTTGCTTTTTTTTCTTCTCCTCTTCATCTGTGCTTAATATCTTTTCAAGCATCTTCTGTAGAGCTGGCCTGGAAGCAATATAATCTTTTAGAGATTGAATGTCTGGAAAGAACTTTAATTCTCCATTGCTGAGGAGGCTGAGGTTGACTGGATAGGCAATTCTTGGTTGAAATTGTTTGTTTTTGATAACTTTGAAAATTAGACTCCAGTCCCTCCTAACTTGTAGTGTTACTGCTGAGAAGTCTGCTGCTATTCTTTTTTTTTGTTTTTGTTTTCATTTTTGTTTGAGTTGGAGTCTCACTCTGTCACCCAGACTGGAGTGCAGTGGCCACTCCCGGCCACCGCAGCCTCAACCTGCTGGGCTCGACAATCCTTCCGCCTCAGCCTTCCAAGTAGCTGAAATTACAGGTGTGCACTACCACACCCAGCTGATTTTTTGATTTATTGTAGAGATGAGGTCTCGCTGCTATTCTGATTGGTTTTCCCAAATATGTAGTCTGACTTTTTTTTTCTTGCTGTCTTTAGGATTTTTTCATTTATACCTACTTTGTATAGGCGAACTAATCTTCTCATTTGATGTCTTGTGGTGGTTCTCAGAATCTCTTGTGTTTAGATGGTTGCATTAGTGTGATGGGAAAAGTTTTCTTGGATAATCTCCTGGAATACTTGTTCTCAGGTGATCTGTTTCCCTTTCTTCTTCTGGGATATTGATCAGGCATAAGTTTGGCCTCTTGATATAATGGCACATCTCTTGGAGGCTTGGTTCCTTCTTTCTTTTTGAGTTTGCTTTCTATATTTTTAACAGATCAGCTTAATTCCATGTTTGGCCTTTAAGCTCTGAGATTCTGTCTTCTGCTTGGTTGAGTCTACTTACCATGCTTGTCCGCTTGTTATTTATTCCCCAGGTCTCTGTTACATGTTATTTCAGTGTTGCATCTTATCTTTTTTGAGTCATATTCAATATTTTCACCCATTCTTTAATCCCTGTTGTATTCTAGGGTCAATTGTTAGTGTCAGTGGTTTCCATTGTTTGAGCGCTGAGATTTGAGTTTCTGAGTGTTGCCTCTTTGGTAAACTGGGAATTACCTGTGTTCTTCCATTGATTTTTCCTCATTTGTGACAGATCTCTTCTTTCCTCTTTAATTTATTATTTTGTAATAGTGGATTGGGCTTTCACGTCTCTTGTTTGCTCAGCCCTCTATTCTGCCCTGATCAGAGCTTCTGCATTTGTCCTGTTTTTTAACAGCAGCGGGGGTGGGAAACTTTGTTGTTTCTTATTGTTTTGAGAGTCAAAAAGGTGGAGGGAAAGGAGCTAAGATTCAGAAACTACTTGCAAGTTCCAATGTTCACTGACTGGTGGGTGGGCCTCCTCTGACCAGCTCCCCACCACCTCTCTGTAAGAGGATGCATAGCAGATATGTGTGTACCTTCTTAGTCAAGATAAAGTAACAGCAATGAGAAGAACAAAGTAGAATGAAATAGAATGACAGAAATAATAAAAATAAAATAAACCACAGGAAGCAAAACAAAAAACAAACAAAGCTCAAACCAACAGAACAGAAAACACAATACAAGACAAAAAACCAGAATAATCAAACACACACAACAAAAAAGAAAAGAGGAAGAAAGTTAAAAAAAAGAGAGAGAGGAATGAAGTTTGAAGCCTCACGCGCATTCATACCTATGAAGCCAAAACGAAAAAAACAAACAAAGAGGATGGGAGTGCAAATCGAACCCTTATTCACAGATTCACACACACACACACACACTGAAACAAAACAAAAGAGCAAGAAAGAAAAACATTTAAAAATAATTTCAGGTCCTCACCGCCCTCTGGTGGCAGGTTCGGTAATTACTCGGCTCCGCGGCTCCCAGGGAAGCCCGCTGGCTGCTCTGGCTGTGGGCTTGTTCCCAGTCTCCCTAGGGCACAGCCCGGGGGCGGGGTGAGAGGGGTGGGCGTGGGGTGACAGTCCCGCCTCCCGCTCTCATGAGATCAGGGGATCCCTTGGGGGGGGCGGTGCGGGACTGTCTCCTCCCCGGACGCGGACAGCGGGCAACTCAGCCAGGCTCTTCCCCGGTGTGGCTGCCATCCAAGTGCCACCTGCGCCCGCCCCTCTCAGTCAGGCCCCAGCCACGTGGGTCTGCTGCTCAGAGGACCCCCGGGGAGGAGGGGGCCGGGTCAGCCCCGAACTCAATGCTGATGTCTTGCGGGGGGGCTCTCCCTTGTCCTTCTCTGGTCACAGCTTTTGTCCCACGCCTGGATCATGGTGAGGCCTGTGCCCCTGAGACTAGCATGCATCCTTTCCCTCCAGCGTTTGTGCTGCCAGGACATCCCCCTGGGCCACAGTCAACCCCCGAGGAGTGAACCCACTGGTCACAGAGAGCCAGTGAACCCACTGGTCACAGAGAGCCAGTGAACCCACTGGTCTGCACTGGTCACAGAGAGCCAGTGAACCCACTGGTCACAGAGAGCCAGAACCCACTGGTCTGTTGCTCCATGGGGAGCGAGCCAGAGCCCCTCCCTGCCCGGTTTCCAAGATGACGGTTGGGGGCCTGTTTTGTCTTCGCCAGAGGAACTTGGTTGCTTTCCCTCTGCAGGCCTCCCTGACTGCCAGCGTCCACCCTGGTGCCGCGGTGGCTGAGCCATCTGGCAACGGCTGGCGCTCCCGGCAGCTTCTCCCAGGAAAAGGGTGCTCGGTTTTAGAAAATGGAGCTCAGCTCCTGCATCCCGGGAGATGCCAGGGTCCGAGAAGAGCAGCTGCGGGCCCCGCCCACTTCAGCAGGAGAGCCCGGGCCAGTGCTCCCGGGTCCTCCCTCGGTCAGCTGCTCACACACCCACTTGCAGACAGACACGCATGAAAACTGTCCACTTACACACACAGGGACTCACACAGTCTGGCTGGCTCTGCTGGCATCTTTTCTCTGTTTTCTTCCCCTCAAATTTATTTTCATATTAAGTGAATACACTGTGTGATGCAACGGGGAGCATCACTCCAGCTCTGCCCTCATCTTTTCTACAGGGTTAAGTGCTCTGCAGCTCAGCTGAATCTCTCTCCTCTCCTTCCTTCCTCGCATCCCTCTTTCTCCCACCCTCTTTCCTTACGGTTGGCAGTGTATGTTTTCACTCTCACTGCGTGTGTCTTCCGTCTTAATCAGGTGTGAGTAGCTCTGTCCAGACATTCCATTTGCTCTCTACTCCAGGAGAGGTTGCATCTAGACTGACTTACCGCCCTTCTTGAGAACCACTGGACTCTAGTGTGAAGAACTGGATGTTTCTGGCTTTAGGCATATTTTGATAACCAGTGGGGATGAAAGGAGATTGCGTTCAGTTGAAGCAGCCTGCAACCTCTTTTAGAATATCCAGCTCTGCTGGTTGGCGCTGTCTTCTATTCCTGTCCATGAGAGGAGGGGTTATCGTCCACTTTCCAATCAGCTCTTTAATTCATGTGTGATGCAAGAGTTTTCACTTGAGTCAACGTCAGCTCCCTCTCCTGTGTATCTCCTTAATGGTCATTGCACCTTCTTCTCAATCAGAAACAAAACAAAACATGAAGCTGTTTATAGTTTTTGTATTGATAAGTGTTTGTAAATGTGAGTGAGAATTCCTAGGCTTTCCCCCAATTCCTAGGAAGTTTATGGGATTTAAAAGAAGATTAGGAATTAAATCCTCCTCTGCCTTCTGCTCGAATCCAGAAACCCCTGTTTTCTTTTCTTTTCTTTTTTTTAATTGACTGCTTTCTTTTCAGTCTTTAATTCCTATCATTGGTTTGTATGTGTGTGTGTGTGTGTACTGGGACTTACTTATTTCATTAGGCAGGCATTAGGGGAGAGAAATTCAGTTAATTGTTAGAGTTTATCACCTCCGTAAAATGTTTGTGCTGAAAAATTTCCTCACGGAATATCTACTACTAATAAGAAACTTGGAAAATAAATTTTCTACTATAATTTACCATAATTATCCAAAGTGCAGTTAAAAATTCACATCACAAGCAGAAGGAATGTTTAGGAATATGAGCATCGCAAACACAGCTGTGGATGAATTCAGGCAACATCTACGGGCATCTGGGGTATCTTTAGGTGGTGCTGATCTCCCAGTCCGGGTGCTCATGATGGGTTATTGGCCCAGTCAGCCACACCAAAGTGCAGCATCCCACCAGCACCAAGACGCGCTTTTGAGATATTCAGAAGGTTCTACTTAGCCAAATACAGTGATTGACAGCTCAAACTCCAGCATCCTATGGGTTCTGGAGGTCTCAATGCCAGTTAAAAAGGAAGATGAAGCCGGGCTCAGTGGCTCAGCCTGTAATCCCGCACCTTTGGGAGGCTGAGGTGAGTGGATTGCCCGAGCCTGAGGGTTTAAGACCCACCTGGGCAGGCGAGACCTCATCTCTACAATAAAATCAAAAAATTAGCCAGGCGTGGTAGTGCGCGCCTGTAATTCTGGCTACTCAGAAGGCTGAGGCGGAAGGATCACTGGAACCCAGCAGGTCGAGGCTGTGGTGGCTGGGAGCGGCCACTGCAGTCCAGTCTGGGCGACAGAGTGAGACTCCAACTCAAAAAAAAAAAAAAGGAAGATGGATCTGAAGCTGGTATTGGAGCTGCAAAGTAACTGGCTCTAATACATGTAAGCACATATTGCAAGTCTCCACTATCCAGATGGCCATATTAATGCTCTGTAATAACAGAGAAAAGTGTACATTTGAGGAAATGCAACAAGAGACAGATATTCCTGAAAGAGAGCTTGATAAAGCCCTACAGTCCCTTGCCTGTGGTAAATCAACAGTGCAGTTTCTTACAAAAGAAACCAAGTCAAAGGAAATAGAAAATGGTCACATATTTACAGTTAACGACGCAGATCAGTTCATATCCAAACGACACAGAGTCAAGATTCAAGCATCTGCTGCCAAACAAGGTGAATCAGACCCAGAAAGGAAAGAAACAAGGCAGAAAGTAGACAATGACAGAAAACATGAGACAGAAGCTGCTATAGTGCGGAGAATAAAATCTAGAAAGAAGCAGCAGCACAATGTTCTAGTAAAAGAGGTAACTCAGCAGTTGAAGGTTCGATTCTTACCAAGTCCAGTTGTTATTTGGAAACATATTGAAGGACTTACTGAGAGAGAACATTTGGCACAAACACCTGTGGATCGCAAAATAGACAGATATGTAGCATAAAATGTGTTCAGAAATTTGCTTTATTCTTGGACTGTACTCTTCGTGTGGACTGGGAAGTTCTTTTAAATCATTAAATATTAAGATGGCCATCTCTTCTATTAAATTGCAGTACATGTTCTGGACCATCCAGATCACGCCTCGACTCTCTCTGAGAGTTTTCAACATCCGTTGACTGAGCTTCAGGCTTTACAACATTTATCCCTGTCGAGATCGTCTTTACAGTTCCTCGGGAAAATGTGAATGTGCCCCATTTTGTTTCCAATACTGTATGAAAACAGGAAAAAAATTTTTTTTAAAGATACAGCTCATTAAAATAAAATTGTTGGATTTAATTTTCCCGGGTCTTCAGGGTTGACATAAGTGTGTTTCCGTAGCATTGCTTAGCACTTTGTGCATTGTGTGGGTAACAAACATGGCAAAAGGAATGCCGAATTCCCAATTATCCTGCCCTGCTTAAGACATTTCTTTAGCTAGTCTTGTTCAGTTTAAAGGTCTGATAAACATACAAAGGCCCAAGCATACAATTCGAGCAGGCTTTATTCTACCACTTGCACTTACTAATCTATTATAGACTTATGACTAGGGAACTTTGTTTTGGCCTCATTACACACTGAGATATTTTTTTACACCTATTTTAATTTGAGATATCCCACATGAAGTCTTATAATGATTAGGTTTTATTTCTAGAGAAAGAAAATAATTTAGTGTGTATAAATTGTACAATTTTTTTGTTGTACTCACTGCTGATAGTGGATTGATTGTATGGGATGGTGTTTTTATTTCATTTATTATAGACAAAAATAAATGACTTTAGTATATGCATACCCACTAATTGAAGTATGCATGTCAGAGAACAAAGTTGGCAGCTGGTTATATTTGATTCAGCCCCTTGGAAATGCACATACATATAGTCTACACTTTGTAAATTTCTTAGGTACCCTCCTCAAAAACTATATATTTTGGTGACGCTGTTTTGCACTATTAATTTTTTGTTTCAAAATACAATCTCAAGATGCAATAAATGTGATTACCATGAGAGTTTTATTGAAATCTTAGGTTCTTGCAGCTGTGATTTGGAAAGTGATTAAGCATTATTTCTCAAACCTGATGATTATTGGAAATTTGGCTACTGTCCTCTCAAGAGTCAACATTTCACAATTTTAAAGACGTGCTTTGTGCTGAAGTTTCCTGCCAGTTATCCTGTACTTCCAGAGTATTTTCATATTCAATTTTATTTAATTTTGTTTCATTTTGTTTTTATTAGGTAATGTTTCTGATATGGAATTGGGGCAAACCACTCTAGATTTGTTGGATAGAAAAATGAAGCGTTACTAATACGTTCAAAAGTGTTACAAATACGTAACAATAGGCTGATATATTTATTAGAATGTATGTCTCAGAAGGTTTCTGTTTAAATTGATGGTCAAGTTACTACAACTGAATTCTAATATGATTAAAAACTCCACATTGAAAAATACACAGAAATAGATTTCATGTATGACAGACACATTTTTTCTAGACTTTTAGAATAGTCACATCTCAAACACCAAGAAAGAATACTAGAACACACTTCGATGAGGAAAAAAAATGACTGTCAATTTTTTGTCAGTATTTAATGTTAGGAATTAGATAATTTATTTTAGATGTTTGTTATTTTTGTCATTGTACAGCACACATGTGAGAACGATGTTTATAGATTATGTATGTGTGGATACATATGTGTGTGTACACATGACATTTTAAACATAAGCTTTCTATGTGATCATATATTTCACATAGAAGTACAGTGGACCCTCAATATTTGTAAAGAATTTCTTCTAGTACCCCCCATCGATACCAAAATCTGTGGATATTCAAGTTTCTGTGATAAACTGGTGTAGTGTTTGTAAATAACCTATGTGAGTCTTCCCATGCAATTGAATAATATCTAGCATCCTTATAATACCTAATAGAATGCAAATGATATATAAATAGTTGTTAAATTGGTGTTTGAAATTTATGTTATGCTTTATTGTTGTGTGGCTTTATTTTTGCCTCTCAGTGGATTGAATCTGTGAATGCAGACCCCACAGGACAAAAGAGCCAAGTGTATGTCGATAGGGACTTTATTCTCATATGAGAATACATACAAATACATATATAAGTGTATGTGTGTGTCTGTATAATCATATACATAATCACACCCAATTGTTAGAGAGGTGGCAGCGTCTGCCGAAGGTCATTGATAGCACATGCATCCGGTTTCCAGCCACCCTGCCGGCAGAGTTATGGCCATAATATCAGAAAGTATATGGGATTGAGACCTTGAGATTATCTTCCCACTATCTCATCGCTGTTCTTACTTGTCCCTCAGCATCTTGTGCTGAGCTGGGCTTGATGGGGAAGGAGGCGGTCTGTGGTTATTCTCTCAGTGTGGTCCTAGACTTCACAGTTAAGTAGAGAAATGGAACGCTTAGTCTAGATCGAGAGAGAAGTAACTCCGATTACTGGAAGAGCTGGAACGGAGGAAGAGTAAGGGGGTTATTGGTCTGGAGAAAGAAAATTATACAAAGAGACCTAGAATAGTTTCCGAGCATACACGAAGGACTCTAAGGTCAAGTCTGAGGATAAGATATCCTTCATCACTGCAACATATGGAGAAGAATGTTTTGATAGCAGAAAGAGTTTCCTCAGCAAGTTATGCTCGTAATCAATTACTAATAGTGTATGGAAAATAAAATTCAAAAAGTCTAAATGTTTATTTCCCTAAGACGATTAAGACGATGTCTTTGCCAATGAATGGCAGAATAGCTTACGATTCGCTATTTCTGGTGTTCTGTCGATGCAGTGGGTATTAGCTTCAGAAGAAAAGCATGTTCTTATTTCTTAAATGCTGTTTCTCCTCCGGCTCTGTTCACCAAAGCTATTCCTCCTCTGCAGTCAGAAGACGACTGAATGCCAAGGGAGGGGTAGACCTGTGAGACCCGACCACACATAGGCTTGTTCATCTATAAGTACTTGTTGAGCACCTATCTCATGCTTGGCCTTGGGGACACAAAGATAGACAAGGCAGTTTTTTCTTTGAGAAATAGCAGATTCATGGGTTCCCATCCAGATTGACGTCACAATGGAGTGAACTGCTGTTAAGTCACCTCCCCTTGTCTCATGTAATGTTCAGTATGATGTGTTTACTTGCATTTGAGAAAACGTACATACATAATTAACCTACAATTCCAAAGGAGACTGATGGACTTCCGTCCACTATTTCAACAACAAATGAGCAGATGAAGCCAAAAGGTGCACAACTCCAAGGAGACTAGCTGTCTTTCTACTGCTCGTAGGGTGGAGTCGCAGCCACTCAAGAATCACACCCACTCTTGTTTACCCCCAGTAAAACCTGCTCACCTGTCTTAGTCCTCAATTCATGTTATCATTCACCAGAGTAATCCTTTCTGCCCACTGTTCATTTCAACCACTTCCAGAGTGTTAAATGTATACACTTTGTCATTTCAAGGAACTGTAACTCTTTAAAATGTATCACGTCTTCTCAAAGTTCGGGTGACATGGAATGTTAATTCTATACATTACCGTGGTATTTCAAAATCGGCCCGCATTTATGACTTGACTAAATTGCTGAAAAAGAATAGTTAAATAAGTTATATGAAAGTAAAAACAATACCAAAAAATCAAATCTAAAGAAGAGGGGCCACATGGGGTATTACTAAAAAACAATGCACACTACCAAAAGTATAACACATCCATTTAAGGGCATAATTACATTTTCCTTATTTCTGTTGCTCATTAGTAATTTTTGATCATGATTCCATCTTCTCTTAGCCCTAAAAGAAAAAAAAATTCCCTATATATGTACTAGAAGTACCTGCAAATATCCTAGGAAACCAAGTTCTGTTAGAAATGTGGATAATTTATTTCTGGTCATGAATTTTTTTTCTTTCCAAATTTTTAAAAAGCATAACCTAAATCAATATATTTTCTGAAGGTATTGAAATATTATACACGTGTTTTAAGATTTTTTCTGAAATGGGCTAATAATATGCAAATGGAGTGATTTAATAAAGTGAAAAATTCACCATGGCACCTCATTTTTATTAGTCAGTACTAATAATTTCAATGCTTTAACTCTTTGGTGGGCAGAAAACTGCAGAGTTTAAAGTACTGAAATTATTTCTTCCATGTAAGTGAGAGAAAAGGGGAACTACAGAATGTGCAAATGACTTAAACAAGAACATACACCTCAGGCCCCAATGTTAAGAACCTCAGTCTGGTTGACAAACAACAACAATATAGTGGAAGGCATGTCATAAGTGGTATAAAAACTGGCACAGAGATAGAACTTTGCAGAAAGTAGAAAAAAACCATAGTCTGCTTCATGGAAGACAAAACTTGATGGAAAAGAGAGACTTGAGTTGCTTCTTGGAGAACAAATATCATTTATATCATTTGAAGAATATAATTTCAGATCTATTACCAGAATTATGCTTAAGAAATCCATGACCATTGATACATTATATTCACTCTTTAGTCAGTTTCTCTAACTATGAAATGAAGCAATTATGAGGGGAGAGACAAAAAACCCCAGAACCTACTTATAAAAAATTGTGTATTTATTTTTACATGTTTAAACTTCAGTCACCTCCAAAGTCCTCTCCATTTAATGCAATGTGCCTATTGAATTGCTTTTTCCACTGCTCAAAACAGTTTCTGAACTTGTCGATTTTGATGCCTTTCAGTGCTTCTGCCATTTTTTGTTTTGTTTTGTTTCATCTTTTCCACATCAGCAAAATATTTCCCTCTGATGACTTTTTTCATCCAGGGAAACAACAAAAGTCACTCCGGGAAAGATCTGATAAACAGGGAGGGTGGGGCTTGGAGGAAGGGTTAGGCCAGTTGGGGGTCAAAAACTGCTAAACACTCAGCGCAGTATGGGCAGGTGCGCTGGTGAATCACTCATCAAGGATGGGCAAACCTGTTGAAAGCATCTCCAAAAATAAAGATAAAAAGTCACTGAAGCCAGATGCAGCCTCTCATAACAAAGCTAGCTGGCACACTGATGCTGACGAGTTCCTAGAACACTTACCTAGCAGGGCGAGTCTGTGCTACAAGGGCCCTCCCTCCGAAAAGTAATTCCATTTTTTGGATGGATCTAAACATGCGTTTTAGCCATTAAGTATTTCATTTATATCAGGCAGGATTGGATTAGTTGGAGTAGATAATTTATATAGAAAGAAGAGTTAGAAATAAGATTTTAGTAGGTAAGTTTTTAACCTGCCTATACGTTATTAAGTGCAAATCTAAAAGCTTGGTCCTTATTCTGTGGACAATGAATACTCATTGATAACATTTTGAGAAATAAAGTGATGCAATGAAATCTTTGTCATAATGAAAAATACTTTTATTCGTGTCTCTTTAATGAGAGATGAGTTTATCGATTTGTGTTGAGAATAAAGGCGTTCATAGTTGTGAAAGTCATAATGTGCTTATACCTAAATCCTAAATTCTAGGAAGAAATCCTAAAATGGGATGAATAGATCTTATTCTATTTATCGTCAGAAAAAAAGTAGATTAAATAAGAAGAGAACAATGGTGTAAACTTCATTTGTTCACTTTCTTGCACAATAGTGTAATCATCAGAATGTTACATCATGTACTAAATTAATGCTAACACAATATAACCCCTTCCTGTCTCCCCAAAGAGTCACACACTAGTGCTGAGTACACAAGTGCACAAATACAAGTCAAGTGCCAAACATCCGTAAAAATAAACATACCAGGGGTCTCAAAAGGGAATAAAAATTCTCAAGAAAAAAAAAAAACCACAGTCCTTAGAGAAGTGGGCCCATGAAGGATAAGTAGGATGTCTATCTTCTAGCATGAAGTGGGAAACATTTCAGGATAAGAGAATAGAATGTTCAAAGACTTGGGGTGAGAAAGAGAACATGTACTCTCATGTAACCGAGCCACGGAGTATATGTAAGGGGTGTGTGGATGAAAAGTTCAGGAAGCAGGCAGCCATTGGATTATGCATTACTTAAAAGCAAAGTTGAAGGACTTCTGCCTAACTCCTAATCGAAACCTAGATCAAATATTCAGACATTTTTAGACCCGCTTCCATGTTGTGTAAGTATTTTAATTACTTCTGCTCAAAGAGAAAAACTTTAAGACTGAGTTTCAAGAATATTCATTAAGAATTAATGATATTCTTTTTTGGGGGGGAGGGGACAGGGACGAACCATCTTTAGGAAAAAACAATCACCCCACATCAAGAGAACCCCATGCATGACTGCATTATGACCACTCCGTTTTGATCTCATTTCACCCCTAAAACACCATTTCCAAGAAAGTTTACAGATCTTCCTATCCAATCTTTTTCAAGGTTTCCAGGAATTAACGGTATTCCATTTAATTCATATCCAATTTTTTCTCCAATTAACCACGGTTTATCATTTTTTTTGCTCTTTATTTTTTTCTCATCACTTATTGACGTTTTATTTTCCATGGTAAGACAATCTCATTTTTGTAAAGATATGGTTTCCTTGACATTCTCCAAACAAATATTGCCACAGCAAAGGGTGAAAACATTTTGTGGCTTGAGTTCTTCTTCTCATCAGCAGCAAATCTTTGTTGGACTCTTGCTGAGGATGTGGCCCGATCCTAGGCATGGAGATAGGAAGAGAAAGCATGAGTCCTTGTCCTTATCAGAGCTCACTGGGCAGAATACATCAGAAAACATGAGGCTTAGACCCATGTTAGACCAGTACGATATTGATGTTTGATGCTTCTGCTTCCCACTTACATGAGAAAAGTGAGAAAAGCTATTTTCTTCTTCTTCCTGGATGCTATTTGATATACTGTGAAAGTTAGAGACCATGATATAGAAATGAAGATATTAAGACAGCCAGGGAAGAGAAGGTGTCCAGTGTAATTGCTGAAAGCCTAAGGAATATGAGAAAATGACAGAGTACTCACATATATATTTGTAAGCTGGAAGTAATTATTGAGCCATCCATGGCACTTATACTATAATTACATGATTAAACCAGATTATTTCCCACCTAGTGAATCAGAAGTCACTATGTTTTATTAACCAATAAAACAGAAGGATTTTAGGCTTCACTATGTGATCAACTTTGCTTTATTTAGCTCCACTGAGGGATAATAAACACGAAGATGAGTCCTATCTCAGGAACACAGGAACAGAGCGAATCGGCCTGAAACTATGAGAAATAGCAATAATTTAAACTCATAATTTGTTCTTAAGAAATTATGTTATGTGACACACACTCTTTGATATTAAGAATATGACAAACAATTATAATTGAAGAATCAGGAAATAAAATAGTTGTAAAAAGTAATTAAATGCTACATGTATACACACAGACATATCCACATGATTTGCATATTTACTAATGTATTTCTTTTTTTAATATATATTTTTTTATTTTAAAATTGTGGGGTACAGTTAAGGGTTAGGTATACAAGTATTCATTGTGCAGTTACCCTGGTTGATGAGATGTGCTCCCCCTTCCCCAGACGGATATCGACTACCGTTAATTCCACCTCCTTTCCCCTCCCTGCCCCTCATAGTTTGTCATCACTGTCAATTCTTTTCTTATAGTATTATGGTAGTTGTTCAAGTTCCACTTATGAGTGAGAACATGTGATACTCAGATCTTTGTTTCTGTGAGAGGTCACTCAGTATTATAGACTCTAGTTCCATCCAGGTTGCTGCGAAATTCATGAGTTTGTTCTTTTTTATGGCTGCGTAATATTCCATTGTGTATATGTACCACATTTTTAAAATCCAGTCCTCTTTTGATGGACAGCATGGTTGGTTCTTAAAAGCTCTAAAAATCAACCTTCCTTATGACCCCGCAATTCCCCTACTGGGAATATACCCTGAAGAACACAAATCACTCTATCAAAAAGATACCTGCACACATATGTTTATTGCAGCATTGTTCACAATAGCAAGATCATGGAACCAGCCCTACTTATGTATTTTTATATACCTATATACAATACCATAATTAAGTTTGCCACAAGTGATACACTCGATATATTTTCCCATTTATTGTTTTTCTGTAACATACAATTATGCAACGTTATTTACCAACATTAACTGTCATTATCTCCAGGTTGTAGTTGGGAATGATAACAGAGGCATTCGTAGTGAGTGGGGTGGCTGGGATTTTAACCCAGCCCAATCTAGCTCCATCGTTTGGGCTCTAGAAATTTCACTTTTCTCTTCTTCACTCTCAATGTAGGGCTCTCTTCCCTTCCTTTTCTCTTCTGCATACATAAACATATATATTTAAATTTTGGTGTTAATTCAGTAAATTAATTTCAAGATCTGTTAATTGATACAACTCAAATTTTGAAAAACACTGATGCAGTCACCATGATTTCAGAAATTCTAATCAAAGTGAACACTAAGGCCAGGCAGACTTAAGTAGTTTTCGTGGTATCAGGAAAGAAGAACTTGAAGGGAAAGGAGGGATGGGATAGAAAACAGTGTTATTTTTGTTAATGGCTGTAATTGCTTATCTCCATTATCTCTGAAACTCCAGAAATATAATTGCGTTATCTTTCTGCCAGAATTTTAAGTGGCAAAGAGACAATTACAGCAAAGCTGTTCAGAATGTAGGCAAGAAGTCAGACTGTCTGACTCCACAATGTACAAGCTGTGCAATTTGTGGAAAGTTATTTAAACACCTTGTACCTCAATATCTTCATTTGTAAAATAGGGATAATAGAACCTGCAAGCGAGAGTGGGGATGGTTGAGAATAATAAATTCAAAGTGCTTAGATGAATAAATTGTGCCTTGTCAGCTCTCAAAACGTGTTGTGTATCAGCTAATAAATAAACACTTGACCAAAATCTCTCATAAAACTGAGAACAGAATTGAGAATATTCAACTGAAGTGTCTATTCAGAGGCATTTAATGAATAAATAATTCTAGTTTATTTTGGTTCATTGCCCATGAATTTGGTGAAGGAATAAAAAAATTATTATACTAGCAATATTATCAATAATAAATAAATAATTTTAGCTGTACATACGATGGGTGCATGTCCTGATTAGAATGGGTCTCAGACACTTTTAAAAAAATGTTTTTAGACCTTGACTATTAATGTGTCCCAGTCAAATTGTCTAAATCAGTTCAACCTTGTGAAAGATTAAATAACTTAAAAGTTATCTAGTACTAGAGCTCCAAATATTTAGTTACAAATAAGGAAAATAAGGCAGAGTTAGAGAGTCAGAGATAGAGACACAGAGAGAAAGAGAGTGTGAGAGAGAGAGAGAAATCATTCAGCAGGAAAAATCAAAAGACTTAATCCTGAAAACCTCTTCTAGCTCTCTCATTTTTCTTGAAGGCAGTGACCATCAAAGAGTGAACATTCACTTGGGTGTCAAAGGAAAGTTGGAAAGAGAAAAATACAGTAGCTACTCAAGCAAAAAAAAATAGCACTTGTCACTTATACAACATGACAATAATGACAAAAATACAAAATCTATCTTTAAAAATGGCTACCAAAAATACATATTCATTTCCTGTGTGAAAGGAGATCATGGTTGCTACTATCTGGCTTCTCATGAAACATGAATTTCAAAATCTGATATCACATTAAGTTATCCCATAGAAGAGGATAAATGTTACTTTAAAATTTTTTTTTTCTCTCCTAGGCAAGGTTCAGAGGGACTGAGCCTGAGCTGGAGAAATCCACTAGCAAAGATGTGTTATATTTGGAGTTTTCTCTCAATTGCAAATTCGCATCATAGGGTAACTAGTATTATGGCAGTTAAGAAATTAAGTTAATGGCCGGGCCATGTTTCCCCAACCTTGGGAGGTGAATCTTCTTTCTTTCTCTCTCTCTCCAATTTACGTTCTAAATAAACTATATTTCCTAATCTAAATAAAAAGAAATGGAATTAAATTACTCTATCATACCATGCTGAGAAAATGACAGTAATACAACGCAATCAGTAGTTGCTAGGACAATAGAAATGTGTCCACAGTTAAAATGACTCAGTCATTTTTTAGTTCCTTATCACTACGACTACTTTCAACAGAGAATGAGTTTATGACATTAACTAAATCCTAATGAAACGCTAGAATTACAGGGAAACGGAGCTTTCTCACTTTATACTCTGGGTTGTCTCAGTCCTTTCAGCTTCTCCTTATCAGTATAGTTTCCATAGATGTATGTACTTTTCAGTGTGTAGGTCAATTGGATACAAATGCGTGGGTATTCAGAACTTTTTTTCTTGAGGCAAAATACCATTAACTACAACTGTTTAACTGTGTTTGGGGGAAAAAAATATTTATTCTACATTAGTACCTGTATAATAAGCTAAGGGTTTAGGGAATGAGCTGAATTACATATATTTTCTATCCCAGAGCAGTGTTTTTAAGGCAGTGAAGACCTCAGCGACATGCAAGCTCATATCTCCACCCACTCACTCACTTTTTTTTTTTTGTCTTTGCAGTTCCGCCATGGTTTTTAAATCACCCTTCCAACCTGTATGCCTATGAAAGCATGGATATAGAGTTTGAATGTGCAGTCTCTGGAAAGCCTGTGCCCACTGTGCATTGGATGAAGAATGGAGATGTGGTCATTCCTAGTGATTATTTTCAGATAGTGGTAATTATCTTTTTGCATATTAGTTTTACAATCCCATTCATTATTTGTTTTTTTCTTTTTCTTTCTTTCTTCTTCTTCTTTTTTTTTTTTTAACTTGCTTTTCTTTCCTGGGAAGAAGTTTCCTGTTGGGAATTTTTCTTGGTGTGTTGAGAAAATTGTTCTAATAAAACAAATTATTTTCTAGACTTAAAAATGTTGGAGCTGAAACAAAGAGTGATCCAACAGTCCAGCCCTTTGGTTACAGATAAGGCTTTAAAACAAAGAAAAAAACAGAGAGCCCAAGGTTTTCCAAGTTGTTTCTCACTGCTGGTTCATACAATTGGGATGATAAACTGGTCCTATACTATATGAAGCCAGAAAAACCATAATTCTCTTCTTTCTTTGACTTTTGCTCCTTTTACTAAAGCTTCAATAAGATATGCTACTTTAAAATATGGAGGTCTTAGTTTGATAAAACCAACAGCTTTTTTTTTGTCTTGTTACCTTGCCAGATAGGACCAGCTGATCATACATCAGCAACGGAGCAGGGCCGTGATGGTGGGGCAGTAGCACTAGTGTTGACAACGGTTGATTGCAATGATAGAGAGGCCATGGCAATCCAGAGTTTATATTGCTTTGTGATTTTGAATACAGTATTGGAAAAAAATTGAAGCTAGAATAAAGACTTTACAGCTTCCTATAAAGTTCACTCTCTATCCCTATCCTTGTGGAAGATAGTAGGGATCACAGTAGTGTATTCACTGAGTTGCTGCTCTGGTACCTAGCGAGCACTCCACACCTACCTTTATCATTTTTATTGCTACCAGAAGAACGCCTTGCTCATTTGAAAATGCTCTGAAAACTCTTCTGTAAGTATAGGTTAGCACTGGAGGTTCTGATTTCAGATATATGAATATATGAGAAATATAAAAAGCACTTTCCAAAGAAATTTGCTGCTAAAGCAGTGAGTTTGCGGTCCACTTCTGTTAATCTTTGAGATGCAGACATGATCTTGTCAAAGAAGAGCTGTCAACTAAGCCAGATCTCCCTGGCAGAAGGAGACTGGTATGGAGGCATTTTGTGAGTCCAGATACAAGCTCTCTCCAAGACATTGCACTGGCTTTTGTTGGTAAACATCTCTTTCACAGCCAGTTGACTTTCAGAAACTTTCATTATCTATGCATGCATTTTGGCATACAGTAAAGGTTCTTAAAGAAGACATCCATAAAGCATGTATTTATCACTTTTATCACTACTTATCATTTTTTACTTTTAGCTGAATTTGTTTAATTGGTTGGGAATAAAGTAAGAAAGGGGGAAAAATTGCTGTTTAAATGCCACACCAATCCATTACTTCCTTTAAATGCAATGCTATTTCCACCACCACTGAATTAAAAATGACCCACCATTGGGCAACGTGAAAATGTTGTATATGCCTAAAGTATATGCTACTTGCATATAAAGGAAGCGGTTGAGTGCCCTTAAGGGCACATGATAAAATGCAACATTTATTTTTTCTACAGCTTGAAAATAATCTTTCTCTCAGCATGACTCGTTACAGCCAACCTATTTCAATTCTTCTTTTCTTAAGGTGAAAGAAAATGTATGATATGTGTCGTATTTGCATTAAATTGTGCTTTAAAATATGTCCCCAGTAGCTCCCAAAATCTGAGCCATTGTCTGTCGCACACGTAACATTGAGCACAAATAGTAACTTATGTGAGAATTGTTAATTAGAAGTTAGCCAGCTTTATCTAAGAATTTTATATCAGCTGAGAATTGACTACAAGACACTAAAAACAATTAAGAATTCCCCATGAGGTAATATTTATCTCTTAATGACTTCAGGGAAAGTGATTTAACACGTTTCACTTACTTAACTAATTCTTACACTAACATCAAAGATAAACTGAGTTAGTATAATTAAATGCTATCTCCAGATCATTTTATCATCCATCCTTGAAAAAGATGGTGGCTCAATTTCTAGAAAAGAGGAATTAATATTGCTTTATTTAGTCTATTAACAGTGAATCATTTTAGCCATAGAAGAACTACCTGTGTATAAAATATCCACCATACACTCCTCTGGAAATCCCAATGTATATGGCAAAGCCATTACCATTGTAAGAGGATTTTTAGACTTTTTCTGGGTATAAACTTTCAGAAAATATCCAGCCTTTATTTCTTGCTCGTTAGAAGCTGCAAATATCAGTCTCCCTCCTTTCTTCCTTCCTTTCTTCTCTTTTAGCAGCCTACTAAACCCGAACTTCTTTCAATTACAAGTAAAAGAATAAGATACTTCTTCATGCCAATCTTTGTGTCTTCCATGCCTAGTAAAAGACCTTTCTGCTGACTGCTCATTTAGTGAGGATGATGTTTAAAGATTGTGAGCATATTTTGCATTTTTTTACTGCTGACTTAGGTTGACCTGATGGCTGTGAATTCAGAAAAAAGCACTGGGAACGCATAACATTTCCCAGGTGCCCTAGGACATATCCGTGAGGCTGAGATCCTTGTGGTCTCCCTTCCCGTTTCTTCTGTGATCCTGGATGACCTTACATTTTGACCTCAGTTCATTCTGTCACCTTGAGCGTTTTTGCTCTTTAAGATATTTCACTCGACTTTTCTTTCCCTTAGGGAGGAAGCAACTTGCGGATACTTGGGGTGGTGAAGTCAGATGAAGGCTTTTATCAATGTGTGGCAGAAAATGAGGCTGGAAATGCCCAGACCAGTGCACAGCTCATTGTCCCGAAGCCTGGTAAGATGACGGGAGTTTTGCTCTCATACCTGCCGTTAAAGTTGTGTACGGTCATATATAAGATCTATGTTGTTTTTCCTGTGCATCAAAGTCAGTATGAAACTATTTAGTTAATTAAGGTACTCATTTGTGTGTTGATATATTCCTTCATAAAATTACGTATGTGTATATATGTACACATATGTATATATGTAGTTTTCATGTGTTTTTATATGTATAAATGTGTGTGTGTGTGTGTGTGTATCTCCAGTGACATAGATTCATCATAAACAATAGGTCCTCTGGTTTTCAAGACAAAAGCCACTAAATCATTACCTTTTCCCTCTGTTGTGGCCAACTTTTCTTCTCAGAATTTTACATAAATATGAAATATACAATATATATGTGATGCATATAATTTAGTTATAAATATGTGCATTTACACATATATAAGTACTCATACATAGGGGCTACATGTATATTCTTATTATAGTCTTGAATCAATGTCAGTGGGCAATAAAATAGCAGACTAACCACATGAAAGTAAAGCCACTTTTCTCTTCTTTAAAATTGATCTTGATAAGTGGCCTCTTTTTATTATCATTGAAAAAGGCCATATTTTGTTTTCCTTTGTAGTCGTTTTCTTATTGTTTTATTTTATTAGAGAGATGGGGGATACCAGTGAGGATAAATGACATAAGTAGACTGTATGCAGGTGCTGTTTGGGCTGCTAGCTGGCCCTCACCTCTCCTGGAAGGATCAATTACCCTTTGTGTCGTTATACCGCATTCCCCCTCCCCTAGCAGTGCCCTGCAACTGCTGATCCCTCCCTTGTGCTAATGTGACTAGTGTTCAGGGCCCACTTATGAGGGAGAATATGCAGTATTTATTTCTTTGTTTCTGTGATAGTTCACTTGGTATGATGGTCTCCATTCCATCTAATTTGCTGCAAGGTCCGTGATTTTGTTCTTCTTTATGACTCTGTAATACTCCATCATGTATATGTACCACATTTTCTTTATCCGGTTCACTTTCATTGTATAGTAGGGCTGGTTCCGTGTTCTTGCTATTGTGAATAGTGGGGCAATAAATATGTGTGCAAGAGTCTTTTTTTGTAGAACAATTTATGTTCCTCTGGTATATTCCCAGGAGAGAAATTGCTGGATCACATGGAAGGTCAATTTTCAGTTGTTTTAGAAACCACCACACTGCTTTCCATACAGACTGAACTAGCTTGCACTCCTATTGACAGTATTAGACGTGTTTCTTTTTCTCCATACCCATGCTAGCATCTGTTTCTTTTTTTGGTTTTTTGGTTTTTTTGTTTGTTTTACTTATTAATGATGACCATCCTTACCAGAGTTAGGTGAAAACTCATTGTAGTTTTGATTTGCATTTATCTGATGATTAGAGAGGTTGAACATTTTTTTCATGAGTCTAATGACTGCTGTCTTCTGTCTGTCTTCTTTTGAGAAATATCTGTTCATGTCCTTTGCCCACTTTTGAGTAGATTTGTTTGTCTTTCTTTCTTTCTTTCTTTCTTTCTTTCTTTCTTTTCTTTCTTTCTTTCTTTCTTTCTTTCGAGTTCCTTTGTAGATCCTGAATGTTAGACTTTTGTCAGATATATAATGAGCAGATTTTTTTCCGTTCTGTGTGTTCTCTTTACTCTCTTAATGATTCCTTTTGCTGTACAAAAGCCTTTTCAGCTTGATGAGATCCGACTTGTCTATCTTAGCTTTTATGGCATTTGCTTTTGGAGACTTGGTAGAGAATTCATTGCCTACTCTGACTTGCATAAGCATGTTTCCTATGCTTTCTTTTAGAATCTTCTTATACTTTGAGTTTTAACGTTTAGGTCTTTGATCCACTTAGAGTTGATTTTTATATATGGTGATAGATAGGGGTCTAGTTTTATTCTGCAGCATGTGGTCAGTCAGTTTTCCCAGCACCATTTGCTAAATATGGTGTTCTTTCTTCAGTGGTTCTTTTGGTGACTTTGTCAAAGATAAGTGTGGTTGAGAGACCAAGTTTTTGCTTTTAGAATCTCTGTCCTGTTTCATTGATCTATGTGCCTATTCTTGTACCAATACCAGGCTGTTTTGTTTATGGTAACCTTGTAATAAAGTTTAAAGTCTGGAAGTGTGATACCTCCCATTTTGTTCCTTTTGCTGAGGATTTTTTTGCTATCTGTGCTGTTTTTTTTTTCCATGTGAATTTCCGTATCGCCCTTTCCAGGTGTGAAAAAAATGATGTTGGTAATTTGATTGGTTTTGCATCGATTCCGTAGATTTCCTTGGGATAATGGAATTCATCAGCATAGAAAGTTTTCCATTTGTGTGTATCATCCTTGATTGATTTGATCAGAGTTTAGTTCTCATTGTAAAAATCTTTCACTATTCTGGTTCAGTGGATGCCAAGGTATCTCTTTCTTTGTATGTCTATTGTAAATGGGATTGTGTTTTTTATTTGGTTCTCTGTCAGCTTGCTGCTGGTGTATAGAAATGTAACTGACTTTTGCATGTGGCTTTTGTACTCTGAGACTTTACCAAAGTCAATTATCAGTGCAAGGAAGCTTCTGACAGACCCTCTAGGGTTTTCAAGGTATAGAATCATATTGTCCACAAAGAGAGACAGCTTAACCTTCTCTTATCTTGTCTGGACATACCTGATTTCCTTCATTTTTCTAATTTCTCTGGCTAGGACTTCCAGCACTATGTTGAACAGCAAGGGTGAGAGTGGGCAGCCTTGCTTTTTTCCCTTTCTTAGGCTGTTAGGCTTCCAGCTTTTGCCCATTGAGCAAAATGTTGGCTTTGAGTTTGTCATAGATGGCTCTTACTGTTTTGAGGTTTGTTCCTTCTGTTGTAAGTGCTCAAGGATTTTGTCAAATGCGTTTTCTTCATGTAATGATATAATCATGTGGTTCTTGGTTTTACATCTGTTAATGTGATAAATTGCACTTATGGTCTTGAGAATTTTGAACCTACCCTGCATCCCAGGAATGAAGTCCACTTGGTCATGGTGGATACACTTTGAGTTGTATTGTTGTATCTGATTTGCTAGAATCTTGTTAGAATGTTTGCATCTATGTTTGTCAAGGAGATAGGCCCACAATTCTCTTTCCTTGTTGGGTCTTTGCCAGGTTTGGGTATCAGTATGATATTGGAATCATAAAATGAGTTGGGGAGAATTTCATTGTTCCTGACTGTCTGGAATACTTTCAGTAAGATTGGTATTAGCTTCTGTTGCACGTCCTTGAGAATTCAGCTGGGAAGCCATGTGGTCTGGGGCTTTCTTTAGTGAAAAGATTTCTTTCTTTCTTTTTTTTATTTTAAAGATGTGGGGTGCAATTCAGGGTTAGATATACAAATGGTCACTGTACAGGTAAAGTTTGGCCCTCACTTTGGTCCCCACTTCACCCTTATTGATGAAGTGTGCCCACCTGCCTTGATTTAGAGTCTTAACTTCTTGCTTCAACCTGGGAAGTTGTGTGATGTCAGAAAGTCCTTCATTTCCTTTAGATTTTCTATTTTTTATATTTTATGGATACATATAAAATATTTATAGTACTCTCTGAAAATCTTTTGAGTTTCTTCAGGGTCAGTTGTGACTTCACCATTTGTGTTTCAAGTTGTGTTTATTTGGACTTTCTTTCTTTTTTTAGTCAATCTGTTCAGGGGTCCCTCAAACTTATTTATCCTTTAAAGGAGCCAGCTTTTTGTCTTGTTGATCTCTCTATGATATTTTTGTCTTCTATGTCCTTGGACTCTGATTTTTATCTTGGTGATCTGAATTCTTCCGCTGAAGTTAAGATTTAAGTGATCTTACCTATCCAGCTCCTTTAGGTGTGATGTTAGGATGTCTACTTATGATCTTTCTGTTTTCTTGATGTATACTTGCAATGGTATGTATTTTCCTCCTATCACTGCTTTCATGGCATCCCAAATTTTTTGAAAAGATGCGTCTTTTTCTTTGTTTGTTTCCAGGAATGTTTTTATTTCTGTCTTGATTTCATGTTGACCCAGAAGTCACTCAGCAGCATATTTTTTAGTGTTCATGTCTTTGTGTGTTTTGGTGGGATCATGTTGGTGGTAATATTTATTTTTATTCCACTGTGATCTGAGAAGATGCATGGTATTATTTTGATCCTTTGAAATTTGTTCATGTTTGATTTATGTCTGAGAACATAGCAGATATTGGACTATGTTCTATGTGCTGATGAGCAGAATGTATACTTTGTAGATCTTAGGCAAAGTGTTCTGTAGATGTCTATTAAGTCCATTTGATCAGATTCAGGTTCTGGATCTCCTTATTGGGTTTTTGCATCAATGATCTATCCAAAGCTATTAGTGGAGTATTTAGGTCTCCAAATATGATTGTGTGAGAGTCAATATCCTCTCCTAGATTACTGTTTTATAAACCTGATGCTCCTGCGTTGGGTGCATATATGTTTAGGATAAATATTTTTTCTGGTAGTTTGAGACTTTTTATCATTATGTAGTGTAGTGTCTTTCCATATTCCCTTTAACGTTTAATGTTTAAAGACTGCTTTATCTGATATCAGAATAGCTACACCTGCCCTTTTTTGTTTTTCATTCACCTGAAAGATCATTTTCCAGCCTCTAACTTTGGACCTGTGGGTGTCCTTTGCAGTGAGATGAGTTTTCTGGAGGCTGCAGACTGTTGCATCATGCTTTTTAATCCATCTTGCCACTCTTTGTGTGGCACATTTAGTCCATTTATGTTCTAACTGATTATTAAAATGTGAAAGTTTCTCTCAGTCAGGGATCTTATGGTGTTTCTTTGTTTCCTTTTTACTTCCGTGTGTGTGTGTATTTTCTTTTCTGAGAGTTCTCTGTATGCTCTATTAACTCTGTGCATGGCTGTACTTTTGTGATAAATATGACTGTTCCTTTTTTTTCTCTCTGCTCAACACTTTCTTAAGTGTCTCCTGAAGGGCTGATTTTAACCTGGCATATACTCTTAGAGATAGGATGTCTAGGATGGATTTTAGTTCTCCATCAGTAATGATGCTTAGCTAAGTGGGATAGAAAATGCTTGACTGAAATTGCTTGTCTTTAAGAACATTAAAAATTGTACTCCAGTACCTTCTGACTTGGAGTGTTTCCACAGTTAAATGCGGAGTGATTCTGATGGGTCTTACCCAGTAGGTAGACCGACCTTCCTCTCTTTCTGCCATTAGAATTTTTTCTTTGAGACTTATTTTGTGGAGGCAGATTACTATGTGCCTTGGGGATAATCTTCTCATGTGATGTCTTGCAGGAGTTCTCTGACGCTCTTGTGCTTGGATCGTCACCTCTCTGGTGAGATGTAGGAGGTTTTCTTGTATGACCTTATCAAATGCTTGTTCCATGGTGTTTTCTGTTTCCCTTTCTGCTTCAGAGAAACAAATCAGGCATAGATTGACATAATCTCACATCTCTCAGAGGCATTGCTCCTTTTTTTAGTGCTTCTTGTCTATTTTTTGGTTGGTTTGTTGTTGTTTTTTTTTAGTTGCAATCTTATTCTATTGCCCAGGCTGGAGTACAGTGGCACACTCATGGCCACTGCAGCCTTGACCTGCTGGACTCAGGAAATTCTTCCATCTCAGCCTTCCAAGTAGCTGGAACTACAGGCACAGGCTACCAAACCCAGCTGATATTTAAAAATTTATTGTATAGATGAGATATCACTGAGTTTCCCAGGTCTCAAACCCCTGGACTCAGGCAATCCTCTTGTCTCCACCTTGCAAAGTGCTCGGATTACAGGTGTGAGCCACTGCACCCAGCCTTGTCTATATTTTTGAGACTGGGTTGATTCCGTGGTTTTTGGTTTTCAAGCTCTGGAATTTTTTCCTCTGCCTGGTTGATCCTGTTTCCTATGTTTGTTACTGTGTTCCTAATTTCCAGGATGAAGTTTTTTATTTCCATTGATTCAGAAAGTACTTTTAAAAAATTGGCCATTATCACTTTTACTTCCTGTACTTCAGTGAGTTTCACTTCTAGTTTATTTTCCTTCTTGTTTATTTTTACCATCTAATCTCTGACTTCTGTAGCTATCATCTGGGGCTGGTCATTCTGGGGTTTTCCATCGTTTGTGCCCTGATAGCTGTTTGTTCATGTGCTGTCTCTTTAGAACTCTGAGGGTTGCTTGTATTTCTTTTTCTTTTTTTTTTTTTCCTTCTTTCTTTTTTTTTGGAGGGGGTGATTTTTCCTCCTTTGTGACAGGCCTCTCTTTACTCGAAAAATATCTTTTTTTTTTGCTTTTTTTTTTTGATTCTCTGAAACCATGCAACTGTCTTCTGCTCTAGGGTCCTTTCTGTAGTTCCATATATGTCACTCAATGAGCGATGGAGAGACATTTACATTTGCTCCTTGCTTCACCTGGTAGCAGGTCTCTCATCACTGCAGAATTTCTCTCTGACTGCTCACCTATTTGGACTATCTTTCAGCCTCTGCTGCTAGAACTCTGTGGGAGGATGGGTTTCCCACCTACTGTCTGCTGCCTACAGCCCAGGAACCTTTCCAGTGAGGGAACCTTCAGGTGTCTTTCATGTGTCGCTCCCTCCGTGTTCAGGTTTGCACCCTGTTCTTGAAATAGAGCAAGTCTCCTGCTGCGGAAGAGGAGGCAGACTATGCCCTGCGGGGGCAAGGACTTGGAGGTTCTTCCTTGTAATCTGACTGTGGAGAGGGCCTCCAGCCATTGGGAGTGCCTGTCAGCCTGGTTCATTCTGCAAATGCCGCCAGCCCGGTGGGAAGCTGCACTCGTGGCGGCTGACCCAGTACAGGTCTTTCTCTTGTTCCACCATGGCACCCTGCCTAAGACTCCTCCCACATAGGACCAGCGACCCACACATTGCTGAGAGGGGGTGAACTGTCCCAAAGCATCTTTGACTGACTTATCCACTTTTATCGACTGGGCAGGGCTTCAGTTCTGGTGTGAGCCTGGCACACAGCAGGGAATGGGGTACCTGGATTCCCATGTCTGCCATCACTTTCTGGTCTCTATGTATTCAAAGAGGCCTTTGCTGGGTGCAGGATGTTTCATCCTTCCAAAAGTGTTTGAGGCGTCTCTGTTTATTGGTGGCTGGGTCTCTCCTGTCTGCCTTGCTTGGTGAGAGAGGCCCTGGTCTGCTGCTCTAGGGTGACCATCTTGGATTCCCTATTGGGGCTTGGTAGTCTTTTGGAGATGTAATATGGTGGTGAATTCAAAACTAGAACAAACTTATATTAGACCTATCATATAACACCTTCCTAGCAACCTGGTTCCTGAGGGATTAGGAGGACAAAAGTAAAAACAAAAGAACCATTTAGTTGCTCTGCAGTATTTAACACTAAAGAAGGTTAAAAAAAAATAAAGCAGAGACTGAACAGTTGTTTACATAGACCCAAATAATTTAAAATATTAATACTGCCCATAAAAAGTTTCATAAGATGTTATGCTAATTTTAACTCCCATAGACCAATTTTTTTCTTAGACATGGCTCACTCTGGTCTAAATCTTTCCCTGAGGTAATTTTAATAGAAGTAGATAAAATATATGTGGCATAGTTTGGGTTTTTTTTTTTTTTTTTTTTTTTTGCTTTTATCATTTAAAATGTGTCTATCAAGTCCTTATAATGTGTGTACCCCTAGCCAATTATCTAGGACTCTCATAATAATACTCACAAAGACGACTTTTTTTCTTGATTGAAATAAAAAAGCAACTACAGAACAACAGTCCCAGGTGAATAAAGAAAATAAAAGAACTATCTAGGGACTAAAAGGGACAATTAACTCTTGTTCGAGATGGCCAGTTTCTCTGATGGACTACTTCTTTTCCCTCCATTTGATGTGCTTTAAGTGTTAGTGTAACTTCATTTATGTGACTAGCTACATTCTCTTCTGCTGAGCTAGTAATAGATAAGTAGGGGGAAAGAAACCTCTAAAATAAAGGTCTGTAATGTGAACCACACTTTTAAACACTGTACTGTATCGTTAGCAACAAAAATATGGTCCCCTTTAAGTTAATACTGGCTGCTACACAATTCACAGCTAAGGCCAAAAGCCTTAGAAAAATGTGAGATAAGTAAGTCAACGTTTCTAAAGGAGGAATAAGATATGTCCTCCTAGGACAGGGCACTGACCAAAGAGGCATTTCTAAAGCAACTCATAGAAATGAAGAATTATTTGAAGTGCTGGAATTCATAGGTTTAGAAGTAATCATGGTATGTTCCCATCTGTACAAGCCAAGTTATGCAGACGCCAAGAAAACCCCTTGGACAGTGTGTGTGTGTGTGTGTGTGTGTGTGTGTGTGTGTGTGTGTGTGGTGCGTATGTGTATTACTGAAGAGTGATGGCAAAAAATGGAAAATGTTGACACTTTCTGATTGAAAAGTATCTGAAGCTGCCCACAGAGCAGGGGGGAGGAAGGAGGGGGCAACGGTTGGAAGAAGCTCTATGTCTACCCTTGAGAAGAACAGGGTTATGAGGTCCACCTGAGTAAAACAAGCCTGGTCTCTTTAAAGGACTGAGCCCAAGAGGTCCTGTCAAGAGACCTAGGCACAAGCTGAGAAAAGTAGCCTTTGTCTCCCCTCGCTGACCCCAGAGAAGCCCCAAGCAGAAGGCAAAAAATGACGCAGGTCATTTCGATCTCCTTTTGGGAGAGGAGGAGAAACTTGAAACTAAGTATTAATTGAATTTTTTAATTTAAATCTCATGGTTGTGTGTGTGTGTGTGTGTGTGTGTGCGTGTGTGCGCATGCGTGTGTGTGTGTAGTGTTGCTGTTGTTGTTCAGGGTTTTGTTTGTTCTGTTTTGTTTTGATTTTTAATACCTGAAGATAAAACCTTTTAAATACTTTGCATTAACCCCAAGTCCAGATGATTAAATGAAGTTATATTAAGGGGAGCAGACAGATTTGACAGGGTGTGTTTGAAAATGGGTAACAGGAGAAAAATAAAGGTATTTCCTCTTAATACTCCGGTAGTTCAGCTCATTCAACCAACCAATTATAGACATTTAATTTCATTTATACCAGGAAACAATGATTTCAGTAAAATGCCTTTTATTAGTAGTGTTGCTTTGTACCTGGGCCTTGATTTATTTATATCTGTGTGACCGTAGAGGAGTAAGGCTCTCCTCAGCAGAAATGTCATTTACCTCCACACTAGGTCCAGCCTAGGAAGATCTTGACAATTCATTATTTTTCCATTTAGATGGTAGAGAATTGTCAGTGGCTTCTACACTCTTGGTCAGTGTTTATTGTATTTGGCATTGGATTAGAAAGAAAGTAAAAGAAAATGAAGACAAAAATCCAAAAGCGTGACAGGACACCATTGCAACTGTCTTACATTTCCCCCCTTATACATGATGGATTGCTTTTTCCTGGCTATTTAATCAGGACTTCAAATAATGCCTCTCCAATTCCTCAGAGATGCAGCATGAGCTGCTTGGACAGATGGTGGAGAGGCCAGCTATAAATATAAATTAAGCAATAAGGCTGACCGAGACGGGAAGAACGTAGCCCTCTCTGTTTAAGTTTTGACAATAAACGGTCCCCATATATTTTGAGGCACATGGTGGACCGGCATTGCCCAGCTGTTCAGCTTTGGCCTGTCCACAGGCTCGTGATTGAGAGTAGCACTTGTCAACCATAACAATCTGCTCCTCGCTGAAGTACAGACAACGACCTATTTGAGCCAGTGTCTTTTGTGGGTGGATATTTACATAAGTCTAATGAAGATTCAACATAGTCCTGTATATATAGTTAACTGTTCCCTGTTTAGCAATTAGTAACTTAGGAAATAAAGTAAACATAATCTACTAAATTAAATGGAGTTAATGAGTTGCTTTCTTCCCTATGAAATAAATTTGGGAAAATATTTGAAATATATGAGAGTAAAATGTAATATATACATATATATGTGTGTTCTCCTTTAGATAAAAATCAAGATGATCAGTGGCATTTAAAATATATATATACTAGGAAGCTCTAGCTAACATTGTAACACACTACATATAATTCCAGACACAGTTCTGGCTATTTATAAAGTAAATAGCTTTAATTTCTTCCTGTCTCTGGCTATATGGCAAACACACACATATATTCACACACGTGCACACACGGAAGATGGCTTTCTGCACACTTAAGACTTTGACCTCGCATATATTACAGCATAATATGGACATTAAGTAAGTGGTAGAGCCATATTATGCAAGTTAAATCAGTATTGCTGATTTATATCAGTTGTATTGTGATTAATCTCTTCTAAGAACTGATGGTAGAGTTTTATTGTTGTTTAATTAATTTTGGGTGGCAGACAAAAAGAAGTTATTTTTTGGTTAAGTGGTTAAGAAGTTTTGCTTCCAGAAGACAGAGATTCTAGTGGCAAGTCCACTCTTCATTGAATACTCTGGCAAAAATGTGTAAAGAGTTGAAGTGTTGGTGTCCCAAGAATAAGAAATTTCAGCAGCCAGAGATGCAAACAGGTAAGCAATATTTAGGATCCCACTGGCATATTGGATGCTGATGGATTAATTACCCCTGAGTCATCCTCCAGTAAACTGGAGTGAAGGTAGTAATTAAATTAAGACCATTTGGTAACTGAATGGAGAAATTAGTAATTACCTGGGGCTGAGAAGGGGGAGATAGGGAGCAAAGGCAGGAACAAAAGATAAAATAGGTTTCAGATGTCAGTTATCACTGAGTTTCTTATCCTGATTCTAGCTGCTGGGTGGCATTCAGTTTCCTGACAGTGTCTGCTTTAGAAGGTCATTGGAAAAAACTGGCAGTTGAGCAGGGGGGTGGAGGACCCCAGACCTGCCACAGGGGCATGTTAGTCTGCGGTGTGTTTAATGTAATGGGACAAATGCGTAAGATAAAATAAAGTTGTCATAAGAAAAATCATGTGTTCATTATATTCTGCCATGCACAAAAAGGCTATAGGAAAAATCTATGTGATCACAGATAAATGTTATTATAAATATTTTCCAAAAATGTAGATTTGTTTGGACAAGATGCCATTGTGCCTTCCATGCAATAAATAAAAATAGAATGTGTGTCTCGTGCTAATATTGAATATTTATTCATGTTGATTTTATTTTTTCCCTCTAATGTTGGTAGCAAAATAGAATTCTACTGTAGTAGGGGAAATATATTGGTTAAACATTTAGAAAAATGAGAGCTTTAATTAATTATATGTCCTCCCCTGGAAGTGGTTACTGATTACAAATAATGTTGAATTTTAAGCACTTTATTAAGACAGTATATCAGATAGCCTGGAATTAGTGAGAGGATTTAAGTCTGGTCATGAATATCAGAGCATAAAACCAGATGTCTGTTGAATCTGCTTTTGGAGTTGTTTTGTATCTATATGAGCAGAATACCTAGAAATTCAAATGGACAAGAAGAACATACCCATAGAGTTGTATATTTATGACAACTAATTACAGTGTTTCTTATGAAATGATGACTCTTACATGGTATGCTCACAGTAGGATTCAGTGTGAAGCCATGGAACATTGTATAATTAGTCTCAAGGCTTTAATATCTGCTAGAATGTAATTTTTCAGTGTGTTAGCACCCAAGCAACTATGTAAAAGTGAATGTAACAGAAGCTAAAGGGCTGTACTTCTTAATCTGTTGTTAGTCACTGGTGGTCAATCGCGTTGAATTTTGTCTCTTAATAGAAGAGTTACTATGACTTAAATGCTTAGTTGTCTTTGGTGTGGGACACCATTTCTCCTGAGTTTCTGTAACTAATTCAGAATAGTCAATTCCACGTACTAGACTAGTAAGTTAGTAGACCCAGATTGTAAAATGAGTCATTATACAATGTCCTCACACAAACTGAGATGCTCATTAAAACTGCACAAATTTCTTCAAAGTTTCATCATTGATCTAAATGAATAAAAGTGCAACTTAGTATTTTTGAAAACATATTGCTGTCATGTTATAGCTCACAAGCTTTCCTAGAAGATTTTCCTTTGCAAGCCTTGGCAATTAATTGGAGCTAATAAGATACAGAACCAATTTTTTCAAAGTGGTTACTAACTTCAGCATATCTGACCATAAATGCATTCACTCCATTGTAAAATTATTTTTCTTGTGAGGGCAAAAGAAAAAACAAGAGGAAGTCAACCTATCTTTTATTTTCTACCTCAAAGTTTCCCTTTCCCCTAGAGAAATGTTGGTTCAACCCAACACTTTCTCTGAGCGGTTCATGGAGAGCCTAAGTTTGACGTAAAGCAGCCATTTGATCTTTAACTCTGTAATATTCACCCAGCATATGTGATTTGTCCACCTGTCATCTCTACTCTCGTATCTAATTTACTTATGGAGATTTAAAAATATATCAGAATATAGAATATATTTATGAACAGATTCTTAGACAATATTGCCTAAACCTTCCAAGTCTCTATTTCTTCAGCTGTAAAATTCAGTAGATAATTGCCTCAAAGATTTAGTGCAATAACTGTATGTAAAAGGGATTTGTAGACTGTAAATTGCTACCAAATGTTAACTGTTATAAACTCTTCTGTTGGTTTTGTTTAGTCTCAAGAAAAATAGCAGGCATTTATTGGGGCATCTAAAATTATACCCTTCTTCCAGCACATTTCTTTTCATGCTCCAAGAAAACAATTAATAAACACATATTTTAATGACAATGTCCAAAGCTCAGAATTTTAGCCTAGTGCATAGGTTGAGGGAAAAGTCCTACCTCAAAATGACTGCTAGTGGAAAGATTTGCAGCAAGGTCTGCCACATCGGTTTAATGACGTGCTCAGGCCGGTTTTATGTAGGCAGAGGTTTCTCAGCAAATAAAGTCTCGTCATTCGCTTTGTCCTTCATTCAGCATGTGCTAATGAAGAAGATGTGGATCCATGGCAGACTTTGAAATTAGAAATGAATTCTGCAGTAATATGAAGTCTGCTGAAATCGGTGATAACTATAAATCCACACAATATGGGAAACCTGATAGATTCATAAATGTTGATCAGATCATACTTCAGTGACAAGCACACCAAAGTGTATTATCCTGTATCTTTTTAAATTCTCTGTAGCGGGAAAGTGAAAAAGAAAAATCGTGATTTTTTTTTTTACATTGAATAGAAAAAGTTTTGCACTTTTTATATTTTCTTTTGCCCATGATCATTCTTTGATAAATCACCCTCTATGCACACAACATATGCACACACACACACATACCCACATGTGTGTATATATATATATATATATATATATATATATAATCAATATCACACATATTATATATGAGTACATATATAAAATATAGCATATTCATGTACATTCAATATATTATACATACTTTCTATACAATAGATTTCTTTTGTTTTTTTGAGTTGGAGTCTCACTTCGTCGCCAAGACTGGAGTGCAGTGGCCGCTCCCGGCCACCACAGCCTCGACCTGCTGGGCTCCGGCGATCCTTCCGCCTCAGCCTTCCAAGTAGCTGGAACTACAGGCACACGCCACCAGGCCCGGCTAATTTTTTTGATTTATTGTAGAGATGAGGTCTCACCAAGCTGCCCAGGTGGGTCTCGAACCCGCGGGCTCCGGCAATTCACTCACCTCGGCCTCCCAAAGCGTGATATTACAGGCTGAGCCACCGAGCCCGGCCAATAGATTTCAATATATACATATATGTATTCCTTCAGATTAGAAATGTCTTGTTCCCTGGGGAAAAAAAGGTTAACAGGGTGAACTAGTTTAACCCCCACCAGTGCAACTGCACAGACACTCAAGGCTGCAACGGATACTGTTGGCCTCTTCCGACTGCAGTGTAGCAGTCATCCAATCTGGGACGTACCCACAAACCCACACACCAAGCTGACAGAGCTTCGTCTTTTTCTTCCTTCGTTATCTGGTCACAAGCATGAGTTGAGCAGGAAGATCGTTGTACCATAGTGACTGGAAACATGCCAATTCGGGCCCCTGTTCTTATGTCCACTTTTCCTGCTTGTGCCAGGTGCCAAATAAAATACTTTCATCTTATGAAGTGATGATGGTCCTCCTGTCCATCTCGGAAAACTCGGCTCACGATGAGCAATTCTGGCCATTTGGTCAGTTGATAATCTCAGGGTTGTTCATTTTTTTCTTCAACATGGTACAATATTCTGCCAGAAGCCATTTTGTAAATGGTGTATAATTCTCCAGTGCAGATGGCATGACTTGCCATAGAGCCCAGAGGGTTTATGTTGTGATTCTTCTACTGGAACTTGCCCTAATCTCCACATAGATTTTTTTTTATTGTCATCACCAATCCTTCTGATACCGTACAGTCTACTGTGTGTTTGGCCCACGTGGCAGAGTCAATGACATCCTTGCCAGGACCTGCTGTTGACACTTGTTTCTCCTCTGAACATCTTACTCAAAAGTGACAACCTTTTACATTACCTGGTAGAGGGATAAGAGCAGAACGTGCTGCCTGAAAAGGCTCAAATGCCTAACAGGCATTGAGTTTCTTTCTTTGTGTTTGGTAGTGTGAAATGTAACAATTTGTCCTCATTTGTAGAGTCTGTCTTGCCACATTCCAAACCACATTTTCCCTTAAAGTTTTTACTGGTGTAAGGGGCCATTGCATCTTCATAGCATTTATCTTCTACTTTCTGAAGCATGTGTGATTTGCCAAAACCTTCCATATATTTGCCTTTTTTTTTTTTGCTCAAATATCAATGTAACGGGCAAGTGGAATATGCTGCAAAATATCTGGATGGCTCAGGCGCCTTCGACTGTATTAAGACAAAACATGGGAGAGTAAACATAGCCCTGGGGCATGACCATAAAGGAATAGTGATTTTCCACTCCTGGTTAATGAGAATGTTTTGATTGTCCTTTATTATAGGGATAAAATAGAACACATCTCTGTGGCTAAATATGCTTTACTGTAGGTCATGTTCATCTGCCCTATCAAAGTTATAGCTTCTTGCATAGCAACTGCAAGGAGAACTACATATAGTTAAGTTTGTGGTTATCCACGGTTCCTCTAGGTTTGGTCTGGTTTTTGTAAGGCCCAGACTGGTGTGTTAAATGAGAATGTGATAGGAACCACCATTCTTTAAAGCCTTAAGGTGACACAAACCCCAGTCATTCCTCCAAAATGCGACATGGTGCAGTATAAGTAGATTATAGAACATAAACAGTGGAATACAAATACGGAGTGGAATAAGTATATGTTACACATGTAATATGGAAAAAAGTGGTGGTATAAAGTATAAATAGTAGAATATACATTTTTACACAATGTAGAGCTCAACATTTAAAACAATATCTAAACCTATCTACCTCTGTATCCTTATTTATAATTTTAAAAACCTACTATATTATTTTTATTTTTAAAATCAAAACATATGGAGGCAAAGAGTGCCAAACACCGAGCAACATAAACCAAAGCATGTCGGGTTTTAGAGTGTGAGTGGGATTTTGCCTTTGGCTTCAGCCACAAATAAACTACTCAGAACTTTCTTTGCTTCCTTAGGACACATGAAAGGTTTCAGGAGATAAGCCTTTTGTATTTGAGTATTTTCAACCTGTCTATGGCTGTACCACCCTGAATACACCCGATCTCATCTGAATATTTTCATAATGACAAACTTAGAAATGCAAGAAAATAGATACCATTTTAATTTTTGGAAAATAACATACCAACAAAGTTATAATCAGTTTACTTGGAGTAATATCCATATAAATATATTTAAATATATAAATGTAAAAAGTAAAATACAAAAAAGCACAGCATTTTCAAGAATCTTCTTTTGTCAAGTACTAAACACCTTGCGCATACATATCCTTCCATTCACTTCTAAGATAATTCAGTCTAGAATATTTTACTATTCCCATACAATAGATCAAAAGGTTCAACTTCAAAAAGGTCAGGTACCATGCCTAATATCAAATAGATATGCAATGGTGGAGCTAGACTATGAAGCATTATTGAATCTTTATTTGTACTTCTCAGGTCCTGGCCATTGCACTGAGTCAAGGTTTCACGGTAACAAACTAATTGACTTTTTCCCAATATTCCAATGGCTGAGATACACTTATTTTTCTCTTTGTGGGTGAGAAACTACTGCACAGAGAGGTTAACTAACTTGTCCAAGGTCACAGAGCCAGCAAAAAACTTGACTTGCCAGCCTACTCTCTCAGACACTGTGCTATAAAGTGATTGTAGATTCATGCTCTGTCCAAACATGGAGTCTGCTGAGGTAAATAGATGATATTTCAGATTTATTTAAACCTAGTCAGACTAGTTTAAGAATTACTAACGAAGTATAAAAGCTTTAATTAATTAATTAATTAAAAAGTGTCTAAGATTCTACCACCCAAGTGATCTTTGTCCACATGCCCAGAGTGCTAGAGCCCATTGCTACATGTGGGCTAGATGTGTGATGTGTGTTAAATCTTAAAAGTGAATATCATATAATCCTTGTTATCCAGAAATTCATAGCTTATCAGAGAATAAATTGGATATAACTAATCTTAATTGTCAAAGACAAGTTAAGCAAAGTGACTTCCAATGATATATTAATTATTCAGTATTTATCAAATACCCAGATATGCTTAAAGGATCACAAAACTGTCATGCAAATTAAAGTTGGCAGACGCCACTCAAAGTCAGAAAACTCTACGTGTTAATATTCCGAAAAGCTAACACAATCAGTGCTTGATGTGTTATTTTGTTGTTCTAGCCCTATTTTAGGAGGATGTTAGTGCCACTTGCCACACAGAATGCCAGGGCTTATATGGTATTAAAAAGTTTATTTCACTTATTTTTCCATTTTGTTTGAGTGAAAAGCTCCAGGTTACAGGATAGTTTCAAACAAGAGAAAGAGAAATTTTTCTCACATACAAAGTATCTATTCAGAGGTCTTTAACCTATACTGTAGTTTCATAAAATAATAACTAGTTAATAAGCCTAAATGATGAATGTGTGTAATGCACAACTGTCTTTGTTATTTTGTGTCAGCAAATATCCATCAAGAATCCGTAGGTGACTCTAACTTGCCCTGACAATATTGACACAATATATTTCTTCATTTAGTTGATTGTCTGCATTTCCTATATGTGGGACAAAAAAATTCACTTGGAATTAAAAATGATGCATCCTCAAAATAAAATACGCACTGTAAGGCAAGAAAAGTCAAATGGAAGGGCCAGCTTTCCGTGTTTCCTGACATTTTTCAAGCCCAATTCCTATTTAAATAATGACCTACCTACTACTCAGGTCAAATATTCTTCAGTTCTGAAAGATGTCGACTAAGTGTAAGCATATGGAAATATACCAAAGCAGAACAGACTGTTTTGAACAGAGAAGAATCATCTCTTCTCTAGGTGTTTTTTTCCCCCCTAACTGTATGGCTCTTATTTGGAAGAAAAAAGAAATAAAAATATTCTGCACCTTATTTTATATTCCTCTCCTGCCATGTCTTCTTCATTTCATAAATAGAAAAAGGAACAGATAACAGATTCAGTAGCCCCAACATAAGCCTTTCGATCTCGTGAATTTCATGTCCAATTTTTGACATAAAGGCCATCTGCCTTCTTGTTATACTTGAACCTCACTTCTCATTATTTATTATGAGCCTTTGAGCCCAATTCTGATGAGATATTTTGGGTCTTTAACACACTTGCCTAGATAGAAAAAGATGAGCCTTAGAGAAATTTAACTGAGAGAAGTGATTACCTTTTTGTTTTTCTAGATCAGGAACACTAACAATAAAATTCATACTATGTGGTAACTCTGTATGTAAAATGATTTTTGAGAAAAAGTTCTTCTGACTTTCTGAATATATGTGCTAAGTGGTTGCTTAAGCTCCTTGTCTAATGGGAAAGTTTGTCATAAAACAAATTATGATGATCCCAGGAGGATGTAAATGCAAGACATAAGAGTGGCATGAAAGAGAGTTAAGCACCTCTTTCTGTGGGAATCAGAAAAATTCCTCACTGAGGATATGGTATCTGGACTGAGGGTGGACTTTGAAGTAAGACGATGGTTTTGCCAAGCTTTCAAGAAGGCCAAGAAATGGCAGGTGGAAGAAACATCACACACAACCTAGAGCAGAAGCAAAAGCATATATTCAGAGAATTATATCTGGTTCAGTAAGGTTGCGATATACACAGGGGTTGGATCCCCAGGGCTCTTTTGGAAAATGCAAAGAACATTGAACTTCTTGTCTAGACTTTGTGGGATATTGATGGTTAGGTGTAAAAGGCAGGCATACTTCTATTTGTACTTTTAAAAGACAACTTTGGAAGCATTGTGGGTTGGCATTGGCAGCAAGAGACCCTAGAAATGGCAAAAATCGTTGGGAAGGTATATTAACTGTAGGCTAGGCAAGAGAGAGAAAGGCCATTGACCGCGGTACAAAAAGTGAGTGACTGTGTTAGAAGATCTTCAAACCCTGGAGACTGCTATCAGTGTGCATAGATGGATTAAGAAGCAGGGATAATGCCTACATTCTTGATTTAACTGAATAATATGAGGCAAAGCCATTATTTAAGAAGGAAGGAAGGAAGGCTTCAGTCCATTTCAACAGAAAGAGCCTGGACTGTGAGTCCTTTGAGGGACCTTGTCTTGATCATCTTTGTATTTCTAGCACGAAGGAAAAGGCTTGACGATGGTGGACCCTCAATAACTCATTAGAAATCCTGGAAGGCAAATACTTCGTTTTGCTAATTATTAATTGATAATGCCAGGTATAGGCTATAATATGGACAAAGATAAAGCAAAGGGTGTAAATATTTAAAAGATCTCAAAGCTTATAATTGAACAGTTTACGATCAAATAGGCAAAAGGTTTTGGGCCCACTAAAGAGCATATTTTGCTGTGTGTGTTTGATAGATCGGAGCAGAGAGAAAGATGCATGCAGAACACTTTGCAATAATATCTCCAGAGGGAAATAATTATGGTCTGCACTGAGTGGCAACTCTGATGGAGAGAAGGATGAATTCAAAGAATAATATGGAAGAAGAAATAGTTAGCAGTTTGCATTTGAATTGAAAAGGAGCTTTTGATGCTGACTGGGGCTTCTGTACGTTACTGGCCTTGCTGATGGTAATGAAAAGCTTCAGGGAGAGTGTGACAGGACCTTATTATGCGTCCTTAGTTCCTTGATAGGCTATAAGTGAGTCATCCTCCTACTGATGAGATGATTCCTCCTGGCTGGACATATTTTACCCAGATTTGAGAAAGGGACTCATTGTACTGCCATCATGGAATAACGAGTTAAAGAGTCATGCATTAGCATAAGATAACCACTGAGTACTGTCACTGCCAGGACTGGTACATATTGATCTGATTAGCCCTTCAATATCAGAAGGCAAAAATGGTCATTTCTTTTTCTCCTTTCTCCTCTTTATCTCTGCTGTCTGTAGCAGACACAGATTAGAACCAATAAATAAATTAGAAGTAGAGGACTAACTTTGGCTTTCTGCCACCCAGAAATGAAATCCATTTAACTTACCCTAACTATCCTTGTTATAGTGTTAAATATAGACTAAATAGTTTAATATGGATTTATGTAATGAGTTCACAAATTGATTTTGCCGCGTGTGCTTGCTTTAGGAAATAAACAGCTGCTTGCTCTGACTGGAATGGCATACCTCTATGTGACTCATTATAACATGGTATTTGGATTGTCTCAAAAATGATAGGAAATCTAACCTATGATCATTTCATCATCCCAATATTTTTAAAATTTATGAACCAAAAGCAAAACAAAACAAGGATTGAGATGCTTTAATGTTTCCCCAGGGAAAGCAACCTCTCTTGAGCGTCAGTGCTAATGTCTTATCTCTGAGTGACAGGATTTAAAAAAAAAAAAAAGACCTCCACTGTCTCCCTGTGAAACCCCCACTTTTCCTTTTCTCTTGTTCAAGAAAGTCATATGCATCTTATTTAAACATTCATCGTAGAGTGTGAGGTGTATGCAGCTAATTTGTAAAATGAAATTCCTCGCAGGTTTGAAGATGAACCCAGAGAAGTGTCTCTCCTCGGCAGCCTCCCTTCCCTATCTCGGGTGGCCAAATTGTGCGTCATTGTAATTGGTGACTGATGGCGATGGCAGTGTCAGCCAATCATTCTAGAAATGGCTACTAAGATTTGTAATTATAATGTCCTTTATTCCGGTTTAAATTAAACAGTCTTCACACTGCTATTCTTTTTCTTGAAACATGCAGATTTGGGGTGGGTAAGAGACAGGATTTTATCTCTTGAAACCTACACTTTCTCACAGCTTGACCCATTACTCTAAGGCCCCAAAGATGAGGGAGGCTAGCGATCAAGATTGGTCATTTACAATTTAAGAGCGCTTCATCCAAAATCTGTCCTTGTCAAAGGTGAACGCTTTGGTCCCCATGCAGCTATACTGGGCATTTTATTTCAGCTTAAGTCTTAACCGGGGCTTTCATTGTCTTCTTCAAACTACCCTCGTCCTTATCAATCTATGCAATGTACAGGTCTTGTGGGTCTTTGACATTATTCTACTTTAAAATAGAAAGTGCTCAATATAACTAATCATCTAATCTACAGCTGAAAACCTATAAACTCGTGTTGCAAGCATAACCACAACATCAACAATTATTACACAGTTACAGCAAAATCTAGTTTTATTATTAATCATTTCTCCTGGGGATTAAAATTAAACTCTTCAAAAAGATCCTTTTTCCTAACACTAGTTGCTCCTTTACATTAACTATTCAAACTCTGAAATTATTTCCCAAATTTTCACTTTCATATACAATGAACTTTTCGTGTTTAAAAAAAAAAAAAAATATATATATATATATTTGAGGAATATAATACTAATACTTTGGGACAAAAATTGGATCAGGTGGCCAAGAATTAAAATAAATATATAAAATCTTTATAACTTTGTTCAGTAACAAAGTAATAAGCATCATACTAAATAAAGGCAATATCAATGGCAATGGTTACTTTTAAAACCAGTAATAATGAATATTTTGCTTTAGCTTTATTTGATAGCCCTTGTTTACTAGAAACCTTTGCATATGTCTCTTCCTCATGGTTTCCATGTACTGTGTACAAATTTGTTTTATTTCACTTTGGAAACCCTACACACTAACCTCAATGGGTTTGGTTTTCTGGTTGGGTAATTGCTAACTAGAAATATCTCTCTTCTATGTTGTTCTCACTGAGTCTCCACTCATTCATTCCTTTTGTGGATTCCTTTCGTGGATCCTTGAATTCTCTGCCTCGCTGGGTTCTACATATTCCTATTCCTGTAACACTGGTCAATTTTTTCATGCCAGATTCTACTAGGAAGCAATTGTAAGGTCCCCTTTATTTTTTTTTTTTTGAGTGGGAGTCTCACTCTGTCACCCAGGTTGGAGGCTGGAGTGCAGTGGCACACTCACGGCCACCCCAGTATCGTCCTACTAGGCTCCGGCAATCCTTCTGTCTCAGCCTTCCAAGTAACCGGAACTACAGGCGCACACTACCACACCCGGCTAATGTTTTACTTATTGTAAAGACGAGATCTTCTAAGTTGCCCAGGTTGCTCTCAAATCCATGGACTCAGGCAATCTACTCACCTCAGCCTCCCAAAGTGCTGGAATGACAGGCTGAACCAGTAAGATCTTTTTCAATCTTTACTTTTCCTCCCACTAATCTTCCTATGGCATTATTGTCCAAAGCAGACAAACAAAAAACATCATCATCAACATCACGTTTATTATTCTCTGCTGTTCTAAAAAAAATTTCTGTCCCCCAAAATCTGCTCCCTTACATTTTTCGATTGTCCCAAAAAGGAGTGGTAATGTACTAGAGATGGCATACTGATGACCATGGATGAGATATGCATGGAAAATTCTGTATATTATTAATGCAAGAAATGTCAGGTAGCCTTGAAAAAGAGTTGTTTGCAGATGTGTAAAATTCTTGAGACCTAAGACATCAAGTTTGTCTTGGATGTTTAGCAACAAAAATGATCACTGACAATATTAAAAGTATACACTTCATGTCATTAGTTTCCCCTAAGTTGTATCAACTGTCAATAATACTAAAAGCTAGAAAACTTGTAAGACTTCCTCCCTTTTGTTGCCTATTAGTTAAATTCTTCCAATGAACACTTAGAATTCTGAAAAAAGTTTCTGAATCAAATATCGTATCCATAACTAGTAAGAGTCCTTGCACACTAGTCTTTGGAATGATTACATTTTAACTCTCCTCATTATTCAAAGTAAATTCCAAGACATAAAAATACAAAAACTTTGTGATGATATACTGTTATTGACAGAGCCTCATGTGCAAAACCTAGCCTTGTTCACATGTGCATAAAGACCTGCTTAAAATTTAGAGGTAGTCATGTCAAATTTCCCTACTATGTTTTCAGATATTCAAAGCTTTGAGGAAAAATAAAGACCTATAGCGATAGCAGCAAACATCGCTGTTTATGCCTCGTTCTGTAGTAAAGACATCTGACTACCAAAGGACTAACACGGTTGTGGTGATATTTACTATGTCAGCTTAGTCAGACTCAAACAACCTTTCTCAGAATTTCCCTGTCTTCATGATTCTGAGTTAGTGTGGGCCAAAAGAGAAATTTTATACAAGATTTGGCAGGCAGATATAAAGGAATACTGTCTTAGTCCATTTTTTTGTTGCTTATATCGGATTGCCAGAAACTGAGTAATTACGTTTATATAGGAATTTAATTCTTATAGTTACGAAGGCTGAGAAGTCCAAGGTGGAAGGTTTGCCTCTGGAGAGGGCCTTCTTTATGGTGAGGGCTCTCTGCAGAGTCCGGAGGGAGCACGGTGTGAGGGGTCCAAGCGTGCTACCTCAGACCTCTCTTCCTGTTCTTAAAACACCACCAGGCTCACTCCCATGGTAACCTATTCAACCATTACTCCACAAATAAACTAATCCCCTCATGAGAGTAGAGTCACCTCTCAAAGACCCTCCTTCTCAATACTGCCTCATAAGGAATTGAACTTCAACCTGAATTTGGGGGGAACAGGCCGTCGAGCCATAGCAAGTAGCATACATCTTCAAGTGGTGGAGGCTGGCGTCGGGCAGGAAGTGTTGCTCATACACTGGCCTCTCCCCTGTTGTCATGGGCAACAGCCCGGTCAGCGGCTCCTCGGGTCCTGCCAGGTCTGTTCCAGCTTGTCCAACTCCTGGGCTAAGTGTGTGGCTTTGTCTGTGATAAGCACAGATGGCAATCTGTCCTCATGGGTTCCATCGAGGCTTGGCCGACTTCAGCTTGTCCTTTCTTTCTCAATCTCCCTATCCGTATTTCCTTCCCAACTTCCAGCCCTGATGCCTTCAGGCTCAAGGGTCAGACTCAGAAGCAACAGCCTTATGTACACTACGCAGCCAGCTTTCACAACGGTGTAAGGGTAAATTCTCTAATAAATCCCACCCCACCATGATTCTGATGCTCTGACCGAACCCCGATTGATATAACGTAAAAAGAAGAGGCAATGAAAGTGACTGAGAAACTCAGGAAATGGGTGAAGCACTATTGTAGAGAAAGAGTCTTAAATGATTTTGGTATTTTCTAAGATGCTTTCTGCTAACGATACTTACTTTCTAAATGACAAACTTAAAAATTGTCCCCATCTACTAGAGTTACGATCTGTAAAAAGCAAGTCTGAATCTGTAAGAGTTCCAGAAGGCAATAAATAGCACAATTAATGAAAAGAGGGTCTAATAAATAAACTATTAGCAAAAGTGAGGGCAGGATACCCACACAAACAAAACACAGGAGTGCAGTACTCAGGGGCTTATAACAGTGGGATCGTTATCATCCTTGGCTCAAAGTCTTGTGATTGGGGAAGCAATTACCAGAATTGGAAGCACAGGGAGCTTTTCAAAGAAGAATACCCAGAAAAGAGTTGAAACTTGCACTGGGGTGAAGTCGCTAGCCTGAGAGATACTGGCCTGGAGATATGCAGGGCTAAAGCTGTGGTAAATACCCCAGATAATGCTCTCATCTTCACTCAGTGCTCAACATAGAGTGCACCCAAAGAAAACTAAAGGACAAGGAGGACTTTTACTATATCTTGGTAGTTTATTCCCTGGGGAGCAGAGAGCAGGTGGAAAAGGGTACAGAACGCATCTGCATGTAAAAACAAAGCACACTCAGCCCAGGATCTTCACCAAATTAAACATGCTCAGTCTTTTTATGTAATGATATTTAAGAGATAGATTTATGAAGGAAGTCGCAGTTGCACAGAGTAAATACACATTATCTAGACAGAAAAGTGAGCGCCACAGAAAGGTCTGCATCTTAGATCCTTTGAAGATGTTATGTTACAGTGCAAGGAAGAATTAAGATTGCAGATGAAATTAAGGTCGTAATCAGCTCATCTTAAAACAGGGAGATTACCCCGGATTATCCAATTGGCCCAACCCAATTACAATGGTCCTTAAAAGTAGAAAAGGAAAGCAAAAATGAAGTAACATGATGAGAAGGAGTCAACATGCCATTCCTGGCTTTGAGGGTGGAACAAGGGTCCACAAGCCAAGGACTGTGGGAAGACAGCCTCTGCAAGCTAGGAAAGGTAAAGAGATGGATTCATCTCCAGAGTCTGCAGAAAGGAACACAGCCTTGCCAATTGCTTGATTTTAGCGTAGGGAGAGCCATGCTCAACCTCTAATCTAAGAACTATAAAATAACAAATAAGTGTACTTTGATGACATTATCTTTGTGGTAATTTGTTACAGCCGCAGTAGAAAATAAGACTCAAACTGAAGTTTCTTCAATTAATTTGGCCTATACATCTGATCACCCTGAAAAATTCTTGTAAGAGTTGTACAACACTGAACAAAGAGTGGTTTTACATCATGTCTAGGACTATCATTGCCAAGAGACTGTGTCTTGATATTTCACAAGAAAAGTTGTGAACAATGAAGATGAGGCATCTCACTGTGGCTCTTCCTCTAAGCAGGAAGAGACTGTCTACCAATCTTAAACAAGCTCCTGCAAATCAGGTACTCAGGAAATCCAGCCTCCAGAACAGAGTACATCACCACTGAAGGAACCCAGAAGCCAGGAAGCCACAGGAAATTGCCCTCAGATTCTGAAAACCAATCGCTTTGGCATTCAATAGTTTGTCTTGGATGTAATATGTGAAGGCCACGGGTTATAATAAAGACCTTAAATAAGGATTTGGGCATGAACCAGATCACACAGAAGAAAAATGTGCACAAGAAAACCAACGTAAGGTATAGACAGATTTTTTTTTCAGTGAAAATAATTAAGCATTTTCCCCAGTTCCTTAATAAAAAGTAGTATCAGGACCCAGTGCTTGGTCCTTGTTTTTCTTTATGTGTAAGATAGTAAACATGCCAAATTCTCATTACAACTTGCAGGCTAAATTAACACCTAAATTACCTAGTCCCTGTCTTAAAATCCATCCATAAGTCTCCATAGCAGTGGTTGGTCCCCAACTTTTTGGCATCAGGGACCAGTTTTGTGGAAGACAAATTTTCCACAGAGCGAGAGGATCTGGAGGTTGGAAGGGATGGTTTCAGCATGATTCAAATGCATGACATTTATTGTGTGCTTTATTTCTATTATTATGGCATTGTAATATACAACAAATAATTATACAACTCACCATAAAAAAAGAGGCATGAGGCCGGGCTCAGTGGCTCAGCCTGTAATCCCGTGCTTTGGGAGGCTGAGGTGAGTGGATTGCCTGAGCCCGCGGGTTCAAGACCCGCCTGGGCAACTCGGTGAGACCTCATCTCTATAATAAATCAAAAAATTAGCCGGGCGTGGTAATGTGCGCCTGTAGTTCCAGCTACTTGGAAGGCTGAGGCAAAGGATCGCTGAAGCCCAGCAAGTCAAGGCGACAGAGTGAGATTCCAACTCAAAAAAAAAAAAAAAAAAAAGAGGCATGAATGGAAGTCGCTTTTATTAATGAGTGGACCATGCACGGACTAAAATAAGTGTTGGATTCTAACTTAAAGCCATCAGAAGCAGCTGTACAAATTGAGGTACTCACTTGCCACTCAGTGATAGGGTTGTGATATGAGTCTGCAGGCAATTGATTAATGATGGTCTCTGTGCAGTCAAACCTCACAGCTCATGTTAATCTGTATTTGCAGCCGCTTCCCAGCTGGCATCACTACCTCAGCTCCACCTCAGATCATCAGGCTTAGATTCTCCTGAGGAGTGTGCAACCTAGATCCTTTGCATGTGGAGTTCACAGTGGGGTTCACCCTCCTGTGAGAATATAAGGCTTCCGCTGGTCTGACTGGAGGTGGAGCTCAGGCTTAATGAGAGCCTTGGAGAGCAGTTGTGAATATAGACGACGCTTCAGTGGCTGGCCCACTGCTCACCTCCTGCTGTGTGGCTGGGTTCCTAACAGGCCACAGACGGGTACTGGTCTGTGGCCCGAGGGTCAGGAAACCTTTCACAGGGTATTGTTGCAATGAGTTTCCTGCACTGATTAACTATTACCTACTAAGGAGTGGTGAAACCATTAGCCCAGTCTGTGTGACAGGGGTGACTTCTACTTGATTGTTCACACATTTCTTTTACATAAAAGAGGAATGTGAAGCTCACTTTTCAGGAAGAAAGGTGGAAGAGTCCCCACAATCCCCTCCGAAACTACATGGTTCTGATGCTGGTTCTTGAGCCTAGACAATTCGTTTCCAGATGGTTGTCAGATTGGGTCTCCACAACATAAACTCTCTTATAAAGTGGGCTCAACAGCTACGAGAAACAAACAGAATAAATCATGCAGGAAGGATTTGTTTTTGTTTTTGTTTTTTACACGAAATCAACACTTCTGTTACCTCAGCTTCAGTAACGTGTTTCCTTAAATCATCGCTACCTCATGCTTGTCCATAATGATGCCATGATCACTCCCAGCAGTGATTTCCTATTGTTTGGTGTTTCTTTTACATTGGTTTCCTATAAGCAAAATTAACGATCATATAGTTCTTATTGTGGATATTAGAAAAGATTAGCCAGCAGTGAGCATTAACCCAAACACTTGGTAAGTTTGTGATGCTTAATAATGCAAAGACGCTCTAATAAGTAACTCTATCCAGCTGTGTATTATTTATAAGAAGTATGACCAAATGTTCTTCAGGGCCATGTGACCAGCTTAGTCATTAGTTTCATAAAGCAATGCAATACTTGTACTCGTATATTTTAAAATAATCCCTCCCCGTCTCGTGCCTGTTGTTCTTCTTCTACCATAACTTTTCTGGGAAAAGGAGAGAAACATGTGAGATGTGATGGAAGGAAACATCAAAGATGTCATTCTTGGTGGCTTCCTCCTCTTTTTTTTTTTTTTTTTTTTTTTTTGAGTTGGAGTCTCACTCCGTCGCCCAGACTGGAGTGCAGTGGCCGCTCCTGGCCACCGCAGCCTCGACCCGCCGGGCTCCGGCGATCCTTCCGCCTCAGCCTTCCAAGTAGCCGGAACTACAGGCATGCGCTACCACGCCCAGCTAATTTTTTGATTTATTGTAGAGATGAGGTCTCGCCAATTGCCCAGGCGGGTCTCGAACCCGCGGGCTCAGGCCATCCACTCACCTCAGCCTCCCAAGGCGCGGGATTACAGGCTGAGCCACCGAGCCCGGCTGGCTTCCTCCTCTTTAGTAAGCTAAAACCATTTCATAGCCAGTGCAGTCTATGATGCTCACAAGCCACAGGCACCTGTGCTTTTGCAGGTCCCTTTCTTCATAAAAAATTTCAAATTTCATTTTATAACCACTTTGGTATACAGACTGATATAATCCAGGATGGATTGCATTCATTTTTTCCTGCCAATTAAACACACAAATAAATACACTTAAAACATCGTTATGGTTCCCTAAAAGCACTGTAACTCTTGGCAGGATGCCTACTATGCCCATTGGACAAGTCGTCCCTATGATATAGTCATGATTGTACTTTTAGCAAATTTGGTCTAACTTTCTAAAGTGCTTTGAGTCAGCTGATGCATAAGACAGTGAATTAATTGTTTACTGTCCCAATTTTTATATTATATGATACATCATTTTAGTCTAAAATCATTTTTATGGCTTAAGTGTATTGTATAAGGTGGTTCCAATTAATGTTCTCTTTAATGGAATCACTATTTTTCATTGACTGGCATTCTCACCAAAAAGGAATTGAATATTTCATATCAATTTCCAACTCAGATAGCACTTAACATTTAAACCTTGAGAAGCTCTGACTCCTGCTTTCTCACCGCTCCCCTCCCTGCCTTGTACACTACTTTGTCTTAGAGCTCGTGTCTTCACACACACTCTCATGTTCACCAGGGGTGCCAAAATTTTAGAAGAATCTTTCCGAATGAGAATGATTATCCCTAACTTAGCCGAAAGTCACTGGGAATATTAAAACGTTTGTTTTTTCTTCAAGCAAGGAATATAAGAAAATCTTCTCAATGGCAAACAAATTTCTTTGGAGATAGTTATCTACGCAGAAACCAACGGTACTCTAAATACCAGTTCATGTGGCTTATTTTCTTACTTTCTGGTAAATAAAAATATCACTTCAGGGTGCTAGAAGTAAGCTCAGTACCATGAGCTATGCAAGAAAATGTGGAAGAATTAGTGCTTTGAAGAATGATTGAAGGGGTGTAACCCGTTTCCTGATACGAAGACTATCCTAACCAGTTCAACTGAGTTACTAAGCTTAATAATTTTTCACAGTTCATGTAGAATATTATAGGGCTTAAGAAAATGTTAGGGATGCATTTCCATCTTAAAGAAGCAAGCTGTGGTGGCATGCACCACAGTTAATTTACAGCCTTGTTCTGTAGACCACACCCGTGCTGGGGTTACAGAGGATTTCTATTCTGTTAACAACTTGTCTGGCAGCCACGTCCTAATGGAGTGTTAGGTGCTGGTACAAAATTCCAGTATCAGTTTCACAGACTGAAGCAGTCATTTATTCTTCAAGGAAATCAATCCCAGTAAGTTTCAGCCACAGCTATCTGTCACATGTGAATGAAACAGAGAATGCCTATTTTAGAAAGTATATATTAATTTGAAAAATGCAATCAAAGACTTCCAATAAATGCAATGCTTCAGATGGTTAGAACTCCTATGGCCATAATAGATGTAAGTAACTTCAGCTAGCTTTTCATCTCTCTCAGACACTGGGTGAATGATAAGTATCCAAGAGATAAACATGAAGAGATATATTTACTTTGAGTCTTCTATAAAAAAAAAAATCACACACACACACACACACACACACACACATATGTGCGTGCGCGCATGCGTTTGAACTGTCATAACAACGTGCCCTGGATTGGGTGGATTGTAAACAACATAAATAAATTTATTTTTCATAGTTCTAGAGTCTCAGTGAGGCTCCCAGTGCAAGATCAGGGTGCCAGCATGGTAGTTGGGTTCTGGAGAGTATCTTCCTCTTAGCTGCAGACTGATGACTCCTTGTATCTTCTCATGGAAGGGGAAGGAGGAAACCACCAGGGTTCCTTTTTTAAGGGTGCTGACTCTATTCATCACCTTTGTGCTCTAGTCCCCTTTCAAAGGGCCCCAACTCCGAATACCAACAAGTTGGAGGTGAACATTTCAAGATATGAATGTTGGGGCAACACAAATGTGACATTCAGTCTGTTGCATATAAAGTGTCTATGACTTTTTTAAGACACATGGGTGCTTGTGTCTTTGTAGGTCTCTTTCTTCGTAATTATTACAAATTATACTTTACAGCTTGTTTGGTATGAAGAAAAATGTAATCCATGGGTTATATTCATTTTCTCCTGCTAACTAAAAACGAAAAAATAAAACTTATAGTATTTTCACAAACTCCTAAAAGTACTGTGACCCTTGACAGGATGAATTCTATGCTCATTGGACACACCAACCTTATTATATAGATATATTTATCTTTAAAATTTATTGAATTCTGAATACCCTTGACTAGCAAAATTCTACAGGACTGAAATAATCTGATTTCTCATCTTAGACTTTGAGATGATTAAGAACCCTGTGAACTTTCTTTATATGACATTTAAAAAAATTCTAGAAGGTTTATTACAGTAGTTGAATGCTATAGAACAACATTTTCATTATTTACCAACTCATTTTAATGATGACCACATTAACTTCTTAGGCTTCAAAAACTGGAGACTGTGTTAGTGTTAATCTTAACAACAAAAATATCTTAATTTTTTTATTATCCATTTTATCAGAACACTAGGTAGGTGTATAAAGAATTTAAGTACAGGTATTTTTAACAAGCAGTCAAGGTGACTCAAAATTAAGAAAGTTCAGGCACCGCTGCCTTAAGCAAGTGAACTAAGTAAATATTGGACCCTCTTACTTTCTGTCTTGCCTATGACTTTCTCCTTCAGAGACACTAATACATCATAAATTATTAGAGGAATCAGTGATTAGTCTATGGCTAGAAAATGGACATTATAAATCAAACACTCCCTCATATTCATATTATATCACATAGCAACATTTTATAACTCACATCTGATATCATATCACATAATTTAACTGTGTTAGAACAATCCACATTAGGAATCCAAATCTCCTAGATAGTTGTTTTGACACAGTTAAGGAAGAAACCGAATCTATGATGGTTTTATGAACCTGTTGAAATTTATGAAACTCAATATCTAACTTGCACGAAATCATTTTAAATGTGGAGGTAACTGATATTATTTAGACAGGTTTTATTTCACGTATTTATTCTACTCATAATTATTAGTCTACTTGTCTATATCTCATTGATGTAAGGGACTTTATTTTTTCTTCCAAATATCGATGCCAATATCCTTTATAAACCCTAACATATTATAGACCGTGAAACATATGTAGAGGAAATGAATCACTATTCAATTGCATATACACACACAAACACATACATACATATAAACTCTTGGTATTTTTTAATGCTGACAACTGAATCACATAAATGTATTAAAAGATATGTTCCATCTCTGATGTGAACACCTGCATTGTTGTTAAAATAAAGTGTGCTTATAATATAAAGACTTAAATACTGATGACAAAAACTTTGAATAACAAATTACGTTGCATCACCTATCTTATCACTCTAAATGAGATCTAGTTATATGACATTTGCCAATATGTATCAAATGATTGTTGGTTCTGGAAACTACTCAGTGAAGTTTTCCTCAATTCAGTACATTTGAGCTCATGACATGTTTTGAACTCTGACCTCAGAAAAGGAAGCTTTAGGCATGTTAACCGGATAAATCCGCCCAATCCCTTCTGTCTGACCTTATCAGGATACCTTCAGGATTTAGATTCTGACCTCCTATAATTATGAACACCTATTTAATTATCCTTTCATCCACAGCCAGGCCTTGGACAGCTGCTGTGGCACATGTAAATACATCATTGTTGCCAGCACAGGCTGATTGGCATTCATGCTTGAGTGTCTTTTTTATTTTCTCCCTGGCTGCTGGGAGTAGCCCGAGCAACACAGAAACTAAAGAGCTTCATCTATTAGGCAGGACAGATTTGTATTCAGCGGCAAATGCCTGACCTTGCTCAACCCTCCCCTCCGTTCCCATCATCCTCTCGCCCGCCGAAAGAGTCTGCTTAACTCCTGCTTCCTGGCTGTTTCCTTGGCAACAATAACTGAGTCCGGCTGAAGGAATAACTAATAGAAGAATACCTTGGTAGTGGGATTAAAGTGCTCAAAAAAAAAAAAAATGTCATCACCCACAGAATTACAAATGAGGAAAACTAAAACCCAGAGTTCTAAAATGATACCAATCAGTGACATTATTGCATCCTGATGAACCGTTTCGTTTTGCGGTTAATATTTACCGACTTTCCCCAAGGTATTTTAGCCTGAGACCAGAGTATTTAAACGTTTGGTATCCATTTGAGTTATATGATGAAAACGGATTAATTTTGCAATAAAATTTGTGTTGCTTTAGGTGTTGAATTAGTGGATAGGCGATCTGCACAGACAATGGCTCTACTGAGAGGAAGGGTTTTGTGATAGTACAAGCTAACTTTCTCCTTAAACTTGCAATTGTACAAGTTTCATTGTTCTTCTGGGTTCTGTCACGTTTAGCCCCAGTGCTTGCTATCTGAAAGAGACATCAGCATTCTTATTTTGTATTGCTTTTTGACAATACATCACAAGGTTGTCAAAAGTCTCAGCATCCCTGTGGAATTTTTAAATTTTCAGTGAAATTGATAGCGTCAGCTGAAAACTAAACTTATATATTGTTCAGTGTAACGTTCACATAATTTTCTAGAATAATTTCAGATTACTTTATAATTTAATAAGAATCCTTGCAGCTCAGAGGTACAGTAGAGAGAAATCCAGCACAGAGACCATAGGCTATTTGGATAAAATATTTCTACCTTGGACATCTCCAGTGATTCCATCATTATTTATTAGTTTTGTCTTGGGTTCAAATAAATTTTAATGATTTCCAAGTACCTTTTTTATTATTCTAATCATCGTTTTCTAATCTTATTTAATATTTTCTAAGGCTATCTAACATTTGATTGTGCTTAACTGGGTCTAACAAATAATAGAGAATAGTAATGATGTAATAACATTAATTTAAATGACTTACTCTAGAACTGTGTACTAAATGAAAACTTATCATCACTTACGTTAGATTATACATTGCTACTACTACAAATTTTGAGTGTAGATAACTTCTACTATGAGAATCATAATTACAGGTGGCAACAGAATTTAGCAAGGCTTATTTATCTGCTTATAATATTTTTAAAAATCAGACATTCCCACTCACATTCAATACCTCTTATTAGAATGGGCATTCTGCTTTGCCATCTTTTTATAGAGGTTTATTGGAAATGCATTCTGATTCTCATTGCTGATGCTCATTTCAGAAAGTCTGCTTAAACACAGAATACGGTCTGAAGGAGGTGAGCACCCCTCGGTGCCGTGTCAAAGTGCGGCGACGACTCCTCGCCGATCTTCAGCCCGCTGGATCGTCTGTTTCTCTCCCCATGAGTATCCCCTGTCCGTCACAGAAGAAGCAGCTGTCTTTGTGGAGAGACTTGACAAAGTCTTTCCCATCGTGTTTTTGAGTTCTAAGAACATGAAGCAAAACTGTTTCAGTTTCCCATGGCTGCTGTCACATACAACCATACATGCAGTGGCTTAAACACAAATGTATTCTCTTAAATTCTGGAGGTCCGAAGTCTAAATGCAGTCTAACTGGGCTAAAACTAAGGTGTCGACGACTTTCTTGGTTCCTGGCCCCTTTCTCACATTCCCTCAAACTCCTGTTCCTCCTAATGACCTCCACCCTCCTGTTTCCTCTTTGGAGGACCTTTGTGATCATATAGGGCTTACCAGGGTAATCCAGGACAATCTCCTCATCTTAAAATTCTTTACATATTCACATGTGTAAAGTCTCTTTTACATACTTAACATGTTTAACATATTGATAATTTTTATTTTCAGGGACTAGGACATGGATATCTCTCTTTCTCGCTCTTTTTTTTTTAAGGGGCTGAGGGCATTATTTATCCTACCACAAAAACAATTTAATCTTACAAACGGTGTGAGGGTAGGTCTTCAATAATTATTACTCAAATGCATACATGGTAATGAGTTCACAGCAATGCACAAGAAAAAATATGAGGTTAGTGCACAAACATTTGTGATTGTGTCAAAATAACAATAACAAGTGTAACTTTCAAGGAGTCATTCAGGATTACCCTAACAATTGCATGATCAGACCCTCCAGTTCAGCAGAACAAAGGCCGGAAAGTGAGTTTCCTGTGTATTTGTTTGGTGAGTCATATAGGCATCTCGTTTTTGTTTGTTTGATTCCATGGGAAACCCAAAATTAAGGGGTGGAGAAGATATAGGCTATAAAATATGGCAGCTGCAGACATCAAAAGAAATTTAATAAAGGAGTTGTGCTTTCCATTGGAGTTTGAAGCTCCATGGTGGATTCCACATCTTCTTTAACTTTATTCTACTGAATTCCAACAGGGAGACAGGGAGTCTAAATTGAAGGAAAACCGGGATTAAGCAGGGAGTCCAAGCAACTGCTTAAAACTCATCTTGCAGTTTGTGATATGATAATTATTATTGTGATCCTTGCCTAGGATAGCATTACCATAATTACTATGCTAAAAATATCAGAACTACTTTATAATGAGGTAAAATGTATTAATATTTAGAGTGGTACATCTTACACAAAATGCATTCTCTAAAGGCTTGCAAAGTTTAATAATGTCATTGGAAATAAATATTAAGGGAAAGAAAGAGAATGGGAAAAGATGAAACACAAAGCAAAGGTAGACTTTTTGAGACCTGAAGATAAGTCTTTGGGTGTGACACTGAGAAGATCGAAGGCAGGAAAACCTAATGAGACAAAAACAAAGTTGCTGTATTCGTGTGCCCAGCCAATAATAAATTGTTTCATGGATTTAACGTTTTATCCAAATGATGAATGAGTCATTGTAGACGACATTCAGTTTGCATTTATCCAACTTCTGTTTTCAGTTTTCTCTATCTGAAATGCAGTCGAAGGTGTAAACCGGTCAGTTATTGTTGACCTATGAAGATGTGAGCTGATCACTTCTGGTTGACCCTCCATGGCTAGCCCACACAGGTCATCATCCTGTTCATACTGTATCCCGTCATCACCTACAAAGCTTTGCTCTACTCAAGCAGTCATGCAGGTGTTTGTTTAAAATAATTATGTGTCTACCTACTATATGCAAGGCATGATTTCATATTGGAATAAAATCTGCCTTTAGGAAGCTTCGGCTTGGTTGGGGAAGACAGACAAATACAGCAATAAATTAGAGAGGCTAGATGAAAGCATACACTTTTGACTTTCATGCATTTTTTAAGGCACAGAATATATGTGGTCTTACTCGTGATGCTGTACTGGTCTGCTTGGGCTGCCGTAACAAAATACCACACAGATCAAGTGACTCACACATCAGATACTTATTTTCTCACAGTTCTGGAGATTAGAAGTTCATGATCAATGTGCCAGCAGATTCATTGTCTGGCAGAGGCTCTCTTCCTGGCTTATATGGGACCATCTCCTCACTGTTTCCTCCGTGACTTTTCTTCTCTTGGTATACGAAAAGACAGAGAGAGAGAGAAAGGGCGATCTCGGGTGTTTCTTCCTCTTCTTATAAGGACTAGTCCTGTTGGGTTAGGGTCTGCCTTTGTGCCCTCATTTCCCCTCAGTTTCCTCCTTTAGTCTCTATCTCCAAAGACAGTATATTGGGGGTTAGAGCTTCAACATAACAATTTTGAAGGGATACAACTCAGTCCACACCAGCTGCCTTCTCAGATTGCATCAGTGTATTATAATGTCCCCATTCTTTTCAGTTCTACAGAGATCATTGTTTAGCTATAACAGTTAGAAATTGATTTAGGAATTGTTCTTGGGCAGTTTTGACTTATATTTTCTCAAAGTTGTTAACTCAACAAAGGAAGGTACTACATTTTGAAAGTTGAAAGAATACTGCAAAAGTTGTGAAGATGGTACAAAGAATTCTTATGTTGTCTTTTTGCAGAGACCTTATTCAGATTTCACCAATTATCCCAACAGTATCCTTTATAGCAAAGGAAAAAATCCAAGGTCACATAGTGTACCTGTTTTTATATCTTCTCATCTCTTTCAATCTGTGACACTTTCTCTATTTTTCCTTGACCTTCGTGACCTTGAGACTTTGAGGATCACAGGCCAGTCATTTTGTAAAATGCCCACCAACATGAATTTCATCAGTCTTTCCAGATGATTACACCTAATTTATGAATTTGGGATTGGGACAGCACAGAAATGATGCTATGTTGTTTCATTGCATCCTATTGAGTTTCACATGGTGTCGATTTGTCCCATTATTAATGGTGAAAATTTAGACCATTTATTAACATGCTTACTGTCAGGGTTCTGTATGCTAGAGTTACTTTTTCCTCCTCGGTTATTTTGTATTTTTTAGGGAGACTTTTTTGATAATATGTGAAATCCTGTTCTCCATCTCACTTATCTACATTAATTTTAATATCCATTTATGTTTCTTGCCTAAATTACTTATTAGTAGTAAGGAGTTAAATGATGAATTTCTTCAGCTCTAATTCCTTCCCCGTTTATTAGTTTGTCTTCTACTGTAAGAAGAACATTCTCTTCCCTGTATTTATTTATTTAGGCATTCATTTATATCCATATGCCTCATGGATCCTTATTTCATTCTATGAGCTGTAGTTTGTTAGATGTCTTAATTTGGTGTCCAAATTGTCACAGATGTCGCCTGTGGGGTCCTTTCAGCTTCCTATTGTACCTTTTTGACATATTTTAATTACATTGTGACCTGGATCTTTTCTAAAATGCTTCACCACAAAGCCCCAGATAAGGCAAGCACAGAGTCACATGACTTTTGTTGGCATTTCAGGACTTGCTAGTTCCTAGCTGTGAACTGACTAGCAAAACCTGAGCCTTTGTTTCCTAATCTGTAAAATGAGAATGGGGATTATTAGTTAAGCCCTGGGCTAGTTGCTTTAATATGCAACTATGTAATTTTATTGAGCACTCTCTATATATCCTTTAATCCTCCAAGATAGATAAAGTGACCTGTTCTTGGCCACACATCTAGTAATTACCTAAAGGAAGTTTTGAATCCAAGAAGAATGGCTTTAACGCCCCATAGCAAGATGGTAATAAGTGTACATTCTGTTATTATTAAGTGTCATTCTTACTGTAACGAGAATTGGAATAAATAAGAGTTGTCTTGGAGTATGAACCCCCAAAGTATCCACCTAATTTTAGCTAGAAGTTGCAAGAATATGAGTTTCACTAGCTTAGGAGCCTTTATATTTTCCCTTATGCCCTTAAACATAAGATTAGAAGAGAGTAAGCGAAGTTTCTGTGATCTACCTGAGTATCAGGAGATATATATATTCATTTACTTTTTCTAAGATTTATCAGTTCTAATTAAAGAAGAATATTTAGCAGCCTCTTAGTTTCAAATGCTGTACTCTTCACAGAAAATAAAAAGAAAGGCAAGAGAAACTGTCCTAGCAAGTGAAGTAAAAACAGGGAAAAGAAAGAGAAGAGAAAGAGAGAGAAAGTGAGGAAGGAGGAGGAAGACAAAAGGAATAAGTTTAGGAAGGGGGGAAAGAAGAAAGAAAGGTGAGCAGGACAGGAGAGAGGGAGAGAGGGAGGAGGGAAAAGGGGGGAGAGAGAGAAACACCAAGCTGCCTGGCTGGCAGAGAGGGTCTCAGAGGTCAGATGTCTGTTAGTGCTGGTGCCCTCTTGACAAACCCCGAGCACTTGCTCTCTTTGTAGTAAATCATCTAATGATAATAGCTTCCAAGAGGAGATGGCAAAAAATGGCCAGAGAAATGGAGAAAGCCTATTTTTATTTGTTTGTTTGTTTGTTTGTTTGTTGAGTTGGAGTCTCACTCTGTCGCCCAGGTTGGAGGGCAGTGGCCGCTCCCGGCCACTGCACCCTTGACCTGCTGGGCTCCGGCCATCCTTCCTCCTCAGCCTTCCCAGTAGCCGGAACGACAGGCGCGTGCTACCACACCCGGCTGATTTTTTGATTTATTGTAGAGATGAGGGCTCGCTGCCCGGGCGGGTCTCGAACCCGCGGGCTCAGGCAATCCACTCACCTCAGCCTCCCAAAGGCGCGGGATGACAGGCTGAGCCACCGAGCCCGGCTGGAAAGCCTGTTTCAGGACAGGGAGATGGCTACCATCCCTTTATCTCTGGCGTCTGAAACATTATCTACATTGTCCTTCCTTCCATGCCTGCCTGCCTGCCTGCCTGCCTTCTTTCCCTCCCTTCCTTCCTTCCCTCCTTTTGACTGAACAGGTGTCAGTCCTGCAAAGACCCTGGTGGTAGACGAGATCCGCCTGTCAACCCCACAGCCCTCTCACCCTCATCTTGTTCTCCACCATTCACGTTTGTCTGGGTGACTGCCTTTTACTTTCCAGGTAAAACATCGCAGGGACAAGTTTAACAATAAATAATCACGGTGGCAAACGACTCTCAAAGAGGCCTCTCTTTCCAGCTATTGTCGAAATATCAGCGTCCAAGGATGATACGGCATGATAAGAATGACATAGCCGTCCTTTCCCTAAAGCTGTGTTGTAGAGTATAGACACCGGTACATGCACTTGGCAGTGTGCTTGCTCACCATGTCGAAGAAAGCTGTGGGGATACAAGTCAAGGAGGTGAGGAGGGGCCAACGGGAAGAGCTAGTTATATTAACCGGTAGGGACTGAGCCATGAAATATTGCAGGGACTGAAATGGGAGGCATGACCAGCACTAAATCCTCAGACTTTGGGACCCCTTAACTGCAGTGCTAACCCCAAACATTATGGGGCCTGAAAAAATGGGCAAGGTTATCTTTACGTAAATTATTCTCTGGACTGCCAGTCACACACCAGCATTCTGGGAACAAGAAGCACACACAGGTATCTGTTCAAAATATTGGATTTCCCACAAGGCTACTTAGCCAAGAAAGCATAGAGGACAGCTCACTTCTTACTGACATGTTTGTTGTCCTTTCTTCCAGAGCCGTTCTCCCAGGATGAGGATAAAATGTGAAATCTTGATTCTGAGACACTTTTTGTCTTTGCCTAAGATTCCATCAAGGTCTCAGTGATTCTCCGGGACAAGTGGCAGGGCTTCCTGAGCTGAGCTTTTTTTTTTTTTTTAAGACTGTTGACATTGATTTCTCTCCTCTTGGCATGTAGAATTCCCAAGTCCCCCACTGACCCAGTACCTGAGCCTGTAATTACTCCAGGAGCAAGAAATGAAAAGGGCATATCTCTTCTGCATTCAGGGAATGACAGACTCAGGAATATAAGCAGGCCCTGCATTAAGGCAAATCTCTCAGGAGGGCTTAAAGATGCTCAAGCCTGGACTCAGGTGCCTTTTGCATCAATAGAGGCCATGCTCATTACCACTGAAGCCTGCCCAGGTTGTGGAATTGGCACATGACTCTGAAACGGTATCTTCATCAGGACACATAGATCCTAATGCCCATATTTGAAACCCAGACACAAAACATATAATGGCTATAATTAGCTAGTATCACTTTTTCAAAGGACTACTATTCAATGAGTACTTTCCTACTCTTTTTTTCTTTTTAAGATAAAATGTTCATGATATCTTTTGAAAATAAGCTGATTGTTCACAAGTCATTTTTAGGCATACGTTTATTTTTAAAAAGCATTTAAAAAAAGAATATGAGTGATCATTCCATGTATTTTTATTCCTCAGCTTAGTTGAGATCTAGATTTTATAATTTTGTGTATCCATTTCCAAACTCTCCAAGGCTTTTTATATGCAGTATGGTAGCCCTTTGCCTGAATTTTGTAAGTGTGTGTGTGTTTCCAGCCTAATATCCAAGCTGTATTTCTGTTAGTGAGTGAGCTTTGCTCCCCCAGTCTGCTTAGCTGATTTTTTAAAGTTAATTACGGTGCAGTGAAATCTAAAGGTCAGACCATGTCTATTTTCCTGACTTTTTCAATGCTGTGGGCATATGGGCAACAGATAAATCCCTTAACTGCTGACCCAACTAATAACTTTAACCTATTTCCTGGTCCAGGTTTTTGGACTTTTTAGTGTGGTTTATGGTTTTCAGAATGGATTATTTCAGTCCACATCACCCAAATGCTTCCATGAAGACCCCCTTAGGGATTTCAAATGATAATGTATAAGGCAGTCTTTCTGCAATATGCCCCCAACTTATCTATGTATTTTGCAAATTGCCTGGATTATTTCATTTTATCCTTACCGCTCAAGGAGAAAATTAAATTTCAGAGAAAATTTCAAAAAACATATAATGCTTAGGGTTAGTTACTTAGGGATGGTTAGTTCACAATTTTGCAAATTATCTTTTTATTTATTTATTCATACACCGACTCCATTCATTTATGTGTTCATTCATTCAGTGATTTCTTATTGAGCACTTCTCTGGGCATACCACCATGCAAAATTCTGTGAGATACAAAAATTCAAGGAACACAGAACCTGAAGTAATTATATGTTCATTACCTGAACTGGAAATCTGGGCCCAGTTTCTATAACAGAGATGGAACCAAGGTCATACCCTGTACAGTCCATATAGTAAAAGCATGAGAAGGTTCAAAAGAATTCAGGAAGCATAGGAGAGCACAAAGGTGTAGGAACCCAGGGTAAAAGTAAAGCGCTGTGTTTTGTGTTTGTTTAGGCTGTGTATCTATTCTTTAAAACAGCCCACAATAGTCATAGATAATTAAAATGATGTGCTATGACTCTATAAAAATTTAATGCCAACAGTTGTGGTAGAATTGTATTTGTCTAACTAATCAGGAATCAGCTGTCCCCAAGTCACTTCTGTTATGCTTTCATAAATGCCTGACCCTCTTGGGATCATTTCTCCTCTACATTAAGGTTATATTTCAAAACATTGCAGGACAGTATTAAAACAAGAAGACAATAGATTCTGAACAGGTGCTTCTGAAGTTGTTGATTTCTTCCACCACAGTTTGAATCAAATATTCTCTACTAAGGGAAGGTTAAGTATGTGAATGTGTTGATGAATCTGCCTTTGTGTTCACTGAACCAATAGATGTGGGCTTAGAAAACCCTCTAGAAACAGGGCTGGTGAGGTAAAGCAGGTGAAATGCTCACGCGGAACACAAAATGTAAGGGATGGCAAAGCGCTCAGTCATAAAGACAATCTTTTACCATGATAATCTTTAAAAATAAAAGTGAACCCTGAAATCCATGAACAAAGTATCAAAATCATAAATAGAGACAGTATTAGTGATACTGATTTTCCTCTCACTGGTGATCTAGAGTAGGTGGCCCTTGTATTCTATATCAGCCATAGGACTGTCACTCTGGGTTACATTACTTCTCAGAATTATTTTCTTAGGAGTTGTCTATTTGATTTTCTGGTAAACTCAAGAAAGAAATCATGTATCACTGGAACATTTCCATGAATACACAATGAGTTTAAGTGTGTTTGAAATAGAAGTATCCTTGGAGGGCAAGCTACAGTCCAGAAATTAATGTGGACTAATTAACATGTGAGTAAGATGCAGTGTTTGGCTTGGAACATTCTCTTCTGACTTCAAGTCCAGGGCTCTTTCTAAATCATCATACTACTTGAGTCCTGAATACTCAAGAGGTAGAGGTAGGTTATTTATCATTTAGAGCTCCTATGTGTTGCAATCTCTTAGAAAGGTTCTACGGAAATTCAACTTTACCTTCTAACACACAATGAATATACCACATGGGAGTAGACAAAGAAGAAAAGATAAATTAATTTTCATCCATGATTAAGTAAATGCATTCTAGTTTATATGCATGAACTGTATGGGTTAGCAGTCATAATCTTAAATACTACTTAAAAATAGCACCCTTTGAAGATTTGTAAATTAAGTGTGTTCATGTATTAATTGGCATTCTTAGAAGTTCAGATCTTGGATAAATAGGTTGAGAAGATGTTAGGACAAAACGTTCTATGTGGGAGGGAAATATGGTCTTTCTGATGCTACTACTTGCCACAGAAGCAATCCAAGTTTGGATTTCCTCAATCAAGAAAGCCAAGCATCTTCCTGGGATGCTTGGATAAGATTCTGGGAGCAGAAAGCTACTCTTGATGACCACTGAAAGTGTACAAGTTCTCATGCTACTCTAAGGGTCATTATTGTCTTGCTCATTTGTTTTCTGAGCTTACCTGTCTCTAAAAGATCTTAGTCCTGGAATGTCTAACTCAGAGTCCACAAACTTTGTTTTTGTCTCACGGCCTTTGCTTTACCATGGATCCTATTACCTGGAAAGAAAGTGTGGGATTATTTGTGTGTTGTAAATTAATAAAATTTCAGACTACACAGGGAGGATCTACCTTAAAAGTGCTGGCTACATGTGTCTGTAGTACCTGATGGTTTTTGAAAGGATTGTCTCCTCCCACCTGCCCCCATTTTTATAAGGTACTTCCAGAGCCGGGAAAATAGAATGCATTTTGTGCAGGTAATAGGTTATTTTCTTATCAGTCTCTGACAATCTGTAGTCTCACATCCTCTCTTTCTGTCTCATGCTTGCCTGAAAGAATCATTCTGGTGTGACCAACTTTTGAATGTCCTCTTTAGAGTACTTGTGAGTGCTGCCCGAGGCATTATTTCTGCTCACCTTCTCTCACACCTCCCTGTGACCTGAGATGAGAAAGCAATCTGAAGAAGCAGAGGTGGCAGGCTGTTTGAAACTCTAGCCTGGCTTTACTGGATCGCTGTCATTTTTTATCTTATTTGACTGTGGCAGTTTCATGGGTGTATCAGAGTCCTCGGATATCACTTAGGGGAAGCTAATAAAATCTCTGACAGATCAGATTGTTTTCTGTTTCTTTCTACTGAACTCTTTGGCAATTTGGCTTGATGGGTTAAGACTTGCAGGAGGTGTCTTATTTCCCAGTGTGACCTGAGCCAGATTCTTAGCTAAGGACAAATGGCTTCTTAGTGCCTTTGCCACCTGCAAAATGCAGAGTGGAAGGACTTGTTCCCAGTTTTCTGCCATGTGCCTGGTTCTCCTTGGACACATGTGACCATTTGCCTGCGTGGTAGAGGCAGGGTGTATATGATGTACCCTTGCAAGCTGAAAGGCTGGGGGCATTCTTCTGTCCAAGACTGGGTTACACTTTTACTCACCTTAGGAACCTGTCTGGTGGATGCCAACTTGAATGCATCTATAATGGCTTGACCACTTGGTAGTCAAGATGTGGTAGAGAAGATAATTCACTCTTGGACTTCTAATTAAGGCTCAAAAATGGAAGATTGAACAACACATTCCAAGCCCTTATTTGCATGCAATTGAAAAAGTCTCAGGCCTTGAGTAAAGATCAAAATTGCGCCAAGAAGAGACATGTTGGAGAATAACCAAGAGAACCATTTTACCTGCTGTGTGTCTCATATAATAGAAGTAGAAGACTCTTCAATCCTCCTTCTACCCATCTTGTATGCTTTTAAACTGGACCCATTTCCCTGGCCTTTCAAAAGAGAACTTCTGTTCCATATTGACCAAGTTTAAATAACCGTGAAAAGGTTTGAATAACTGTGCTAGAAAGCAGAATTGGATTAGATGCTCTCTCTTATACTTATTACCTTTGATTCAACTTTTCTCCAAAATGAAATCATTGGAGAAAAAAAGAGAGGGAAAGAGAAGACATGTTTCCTAACCTCAAAGAGCTTAAACCAGAGTTTGTCTTTCTTCCTTACTCAGAACCTAATTACAAGGTGTTGTTAGGAGCCCAGATAATATGATAAAGAAACCAGACTGTTTACAGGTGACCATATGTTGCTTCTCATAGGCAGTATCCTAAGAGAGACTTTACAGCAATTTCTGTTTCATAATGCTGTAAAGTTTGAAATAGGGGCTCATGCTTGTGATTGCAAGTAGACTTGGAGAACAAAAACCTGGGTGACAGTAAGGGTTATGATTTTCCTGTGCTTTCTTTTTGCTCATAATAGGTTTGCTTTAATCCACTGTCTTATATTACCTTTTTTTCTGAATTAATGTTAACGTTTACTGACCTTGTATTTGTATATTTGGATTTTTTTTTTGGAAGATGTGGGGTACAGTTCAGGGTTAGGTATACAAATGTTCATTATGCAGGTACCCTTGTTGATGAGGTGTGCCCCTCCTTCCCTGGCAGTTTCCCACTACTGCCAATCCTGCCCTTTTCCCCAGCAGTTCCCCACTCCTGCCAATCCCATTCTTACAGTGTTAGATAGTTGTTCAAGGTCCGCTTATGAGTGAGAACATGTGAGTTGTTTGTCTCTGTGAGAGATCACTCAATATTATAGACTCCAAATCCATCCAGTTGCTGCAATGTTCATGATGTTGTCCTTCTTTATGGTTGCATAATATTCCATCATGTATATGTACCACATTTTTTTTAATCCAGTTCTCTTTCAATGGGCAACACAGTTGGTTCCATGTTTTTGCTATTGGGAACAATGTTGCAATAAACATACGTGTGCAGGTATCTTTTTCATAGAGTGATTTGAGTTCTGACAAAGGCCTAACATCTAAGATCTACAAGGAACACAAACATGCCAAAAAGAAAAAACCAAACAGCCCCATTACAAAGTGGGCAAAAGGTATGAATAGACACTTCTCAAAAGAAGACATACAAGCAGTTAGCAGATACATGAAAAAATGCTCAGCCTCACTAGTCATCAAAGAAATGCACATTAAACGCACACTGAGATACCATCTAACTGCAGTCAGGATGGCCATCATCAATAACTCAAAAAATAACAGATGCTGGAGAGGACACAGGGAAAAGGGAACACTTCTACACTGCTGGTGGGAGTGTAAACTAGTGCAGCCTCTCTGGAAAGCAGTGTGGCGATTCCTAAAAGATCTAAAAATCGACCTTCCATACAACCCTGAGATCCCCCTACTGGGAATATACTTTTATTTCTGGATTTTATCATTTGTGCTTTTGTTTTTGGATGCTTGTTGGTATTAATCTTACTGTTCTCTTTCACTTCTTATCTGTTTGTATTTTTCTCCTTGCTGTCCTCAAAAAGATGATCACTAGAGGAGTAATGCATCAAAGCAAAATAAATTAACTTTAACCCAAGTGTAAAACTCAGAGTATTTTCAAAAGATTTAGAAATTTTAAACGTATAGAAATGACATTTTGTTTACTTGCTTTTTTTCATTTATTTTCTCTTATGAAATATAAGACTTATGCAGAACAATGCATACACCACACACACACACACACACACACACACACACACACACAAGCACACACTACAGAGTCAGCACTATATATTCTCACTTAATTCCTTTGGGTCAGAAAGCAGAACATTACCAGATCCCCAAGGAATTTTTTCAAAACCTTCCAAATCATTCACTTGTGGTTCCCACCAAAAGAAGACACTGTCCTGATTTGTTCTGCAGCCTCTTTTTGACTTTCATTAGAGTTGTAAAAACTAAGCAACTATCCCCAAATAGTGTGTTTAGCTGTTCTTGGTTCTGAGCTATAGAGAATGAAATAACACAATATGTATTTGTTTGTGTCCAGCCATGGCTGTGGTTTGCACACTAGATTGCTATTTAGTTTCCATGATATTAGTAGCAAATCTACCAAGATGGGACTTTGAATTGTTTTCTTTCTTTTTTTTTTTTTTTTTGAGTTGGAGTCTCACTCTGTCACCCATGCTGGAGTGCAATGGCACATACATGGCCAACTCAGCCTCGACCTGCAGGGCTCAAGAAATTCTTCCACCTCAACCTTCCAAGTAGCTGGAACTCCAGGCATGCGCCACTATGCTTGGCTAATTTTTTATTTATTGTAGAGATGAGATCTCACCAAGTTGCCCAGGCTGGTCTCGAACCCGGGGGCTCAGGCAATCGTCTCCCCTTAGCCTCCCAAAGTGCTGGGATTATAGGCGTGAGCCCTGTGTCTGGACTTTGAATTGTTTTCAATTTGTGACTACTATGCTAGAATGAATGTGCTTAAACATGTCTCTCCTAGGCAACAAGCACCTGCCTTTCTCTTAAGTGTGTACCTAGGCAAGGAATTGCACATTTTCAGACTCTGTAGATAATGTCAACCTGATAAGCAAAGTGGTTATATCAATGTATACTCCCACCTAGCATTTATGAGAGTTGCAGTTATGCTACATTCTCACAAACACTTTTGTTTTAATTTTAGCCATTCTTATGGGCAGGTCTAATATCTCATTGTGGATTTCCTTGAAAACTAATGAGAGTAGTTGCCTCTTTGTATGTTTATTACCTTTTGGGTATCTTCTTTTGTGAAATACCTATTCGGATCCCTTGTTTACTTTTATCTTACATCCATAGGGTTTTGTGCATTAATCCTATCAGTCAGTTTGGGGACACATGTTATTATGTTAATATTGAGCATGTTAATACTTTATGATATTTAACATTTCAGTCTTCCAATTATTGGGACAATATCTAGTATGCTGATGCTTTGCAATATTGAATACGTGTTTAAAGCTTCAATACATATTAAATCGTCTTTACTGCCTCTAAGTAATGTTTTAGAGTACCAGTCTTGCCCATCTTGCAATTTATTTTTGCTGGAAATTTCTCTTTATGTCTCGATCCTTCTCCCTTTCTTCCTCCCGACCTCTCTTCCTTCAACCGTTTTTTCTTCCTTCCTTCCTTGATTCTTCCCTTCCTCACCAACCGGACCTTCCAATACAGTAGTGCTTCTTAATCCAGAGAAGTTTTGTCCCCAGGGATGATTTGGCAGTGTGTTTGTCCCCCAGGGACTATTTGACTGTTACACCTGAGAAAGTGCTACTGATATCTAGTAGGCAGAGGCCAAGAATGCTGTATCTAAGCAGTAGGTTGCAGGTTAAGTGAAATCAGATAATTTAGCCATCAGTAAGTTTTAAACCTTTAGGGTGTTTTAGACCCAACCAGGGAGGCACAATGGATTCTTGGCTACTCTGTTCCAGGCTTAAGAGTAAGATCCCAACCCAGCAGAGGAGGGTAAGTCTAAAGCCACCAGTTCGTCATTTGACTTCTCTTTCTTCCTTGTTACAACAATTCAGAAAAATGTCCACTCTGGTATCTCTTTTCCTCATAAACAAGGATTTTTACAATCTAGGGTTATCCATCTGCTTTCAGCAATATAAAACCTTGTTTACACTGCTTTAAAATAGGAAGAAAAAGAATTTCTCTCATGATGTTTAGATCCTCATTTTTGATTCTGAGCATTTATGCTCAGAAAGGTATGTCCACTTTCTAAATTTTCTCTGCAAATCTGTAACCCGGATGGAATTCATTGAATTACTACCTATGCAGGAGAAGCTCTAAGGACAATTAATCTGAAAAGAAATGAGAAAAAGGAGATTCGGCCGAGCACCAATCACTTTAGACGTTTTAGTTGTTTTGCAGTTTGCAGTTTCAGTTGCTGAAAATTCTCTTGAATGCTTCATCGTCTCACTGCTCTACCAGGAAATGAGGGCTGTGTAAGGGGGGGGGGGGGTAAAGAAGAAAGCCCACCTTTCATTGTGGCCTGAATGTTGGTCTGATTAGATACTCCAGATTGTGTTTACTATCTCTTTTGACCTGCATTGAGCGACTCTAGGCGTGCATTTAGAAGCCATTACAAAACAAAACAAAAAAATGAAAATAAGTAAAACCTTGTCCTGGAAATATTTGGAAACCCAAAACACTGCTAACTTTGGAAGAAAGAAAATCAATTGGTTTTATAGCAATAGCTCATTTTCCTATAGCAATCACCTCCTTGACATAAGGTTAAAATATATAAATAACTCTAAACATCTAGTGAATGTTTACTCTGCTAAGTATGTTTTCTTCATTTTCCTCATGGATTGATCACAATACTACTACGAGAGAGGTTTTGTAGGAGTTGATGAAAGTTAAGTTTAAAGTGGTGAAAAAACTTGCCACTCACTTAGATAATAAGTGGCAACCCCTGGATTTGAACCCAGGTCTGGCTTTATTATCAAACACACTGCTTTTGCACCAGTGGTACAATGCCCAGATGGTACAGTGGCCAGATATAGATGTACAAACAACGTAATGAATTTGTGAGAGAAATTCATACGCATTACGATTTCAGCTGTCCTCTGATAAGAGTTGAGACATGTTTATTAGACGCTTAGGGACATCCTTGAAAGGATGGAAAGACAATCTATTTCGCTTCCCACCACAGATTCCATGTCGGCAGGGTTTATCTGGTAGAACTGGATGTTATTCACACTCAAAAGCAACCGGGGCAGCAAAAACATAATAAGGCCACAGAATGTGGTGACTTACTCTATTTTCCTGCTTTGGAACTTATTTAACTTTCACCATCCAATTGAACTGCTCTGCATATTATTTGTCATTCTAACGTACAGGACTCATCATTTAATTTCAAAATTGAAATTCACATGTTAACTTACATTTTGAAAATCCCCCCAATAGCCTCCCTCTGTCACTTGAATTCCTACTCATCACTGATTCATGGAATCAATCGCATGCAGGGCTGGTACACAGTGAGAGATTTTCTTTTAAATGAGTTTCTAGGGCTCCAATGAATAAAAAAATCCCTTTAAAGTGTCCTTTAAAAATTAAACTGAACCCACCAAATGACACATCCCTGAATGCTTACTTGCAAACGTTCTCACTCATAAGCGGACCTTGAACAATTATCATAATATTGTAAGGAAAGGATTGGCAATGGCGGGAACCTGCTGGGGGCGGGGGGTGGAGAAGCGGAATTGGCAGTAGTGGGAGACTGCCAGGGGAGGGAGGGGCACACCTCATCCACAAGGGCACCTGCATCATGAACATCTGTATACCTCACCCTGAATTGTACCCCACATCTTCAAAATAAAAACAGTTAAAAGATTTTTAAAAAGAAAACAAAACCAAAGAGAAAATTAAAGACATTGAAGTATTTTTTATTTTTTAAAAAAGTATTTATATGAGATGAAAATCCAGCAAGTCAGAATCTTTTATTCCGCGGCTGCTCTGTAAATAAACAATAGAATCTTTTTTTGTAGCTGTCTGTAATGTATCAATTCCATTTTAATATGCATTGGGGGCTTCGGGAGGTTAAAAGATGAGCATAATGATTCATAAAACGTTTGATTATCCTCATTTGCTTCCCTTCCGGGATCTCATGGGTTACGTGATGATTTTTGTTAGTCCTGATCACTTTTTCCTTTAATAGCAGCTTCTATTATTCCTTCTTCTTTTGTTTGCTTATTTTCTAATTTTTCACAATGACTTTACTGATGTATAATTCACATTCACATGCAATAGATCCTATTATCTTTAGTCACATGGAAGTGGCAGTTGACCTTATACCAGATGAGCACATATTACAATTAGAAAAGTATGGAATATTATGAAAAGTATGGATTATTGTTAGAGTTACTAAACCAAAAGTATTTTTGTCAGAAACCCATATCTTATTTAGAATTAATATGTGTATTTCTAGTCTTAACAACAAACGAATAGTAAATCCCGGATGGTAGACCAACTTGATCCCATCAAATAGCTACATTTTATTTTATTTTATTTTTAACTGATAAATTTATAAGCCATGCTGCTTCATTTTCTGTCATTTTATTATGTGTTCTTACCTAAGCCTTGCCAATGATGTCCTGATTGTATTTTTACTATAAGAGAGTCACATTCTCCCTATTGCTTTACATTTCTGAATTTTCTGAAGCTTTTATACTCTCTAAATTTCAAACAGAGCCTTATAGTTCTTTTGGAAATGTAAATTGTGAATATGAAATAGATTATAAATTACTAATTGAGGAAAAAAAGACAAACCAAATAGCCTTCTGGAAATTGATATTCCACGGTTCCTTGCCATGATAACTTGTGCATAACACACTCATGCTTGTGTAAATGACATCTTACCAAATAGTCATTTATAATACCAGTTAGCATTTGTATCGAATCATGGCAATGCTTTGTTTGTAATCAAATTCCTCCTTTTTTTCTGTAATGTCTCAAAAGATAATGCCAGGCGTAAATTATTTTTAACTAGTTGAGTTTTGTTTCTGTATAAGATATTTAATAATCAAAAGAAAAGTGATAACCTGCTAACAGCATCATGCATTCTCCTGAGTGTCAGAACCTGCGTCTGCTAACAGAGATCACAAAAAAAAAGTAATTCTGGGTGTAAAGCAAACTCAAGGATGTTTTTCTTTCCCCTTAGCTTCAGTATATTTTAGAATTCGGTGTGCCATTGAGAAAGCAGTTTTATGATGTTTTTATTTTAAAAAGTGGAAGCCACAATTTTTCTTTATTTTAAGCATGTTGCTTAGTGCCCATACCATGCCAACAGGCCCACAAAAGGAGCAGCAAAATATTTTCTCTTTGCAAACTGAAGTGGTGGATTATTTGCATGCAGATCAGCCTCACTGGACCGAATTACTCCCACATAGAATCACTCAGGACTTCGAATCACTTTGAAAAAAAAACAGGCCAGGGCTATAGATTTCTGTGGGCCCTCACTTCTTGATTACATTTATGGTTGGATTCACAAATTTATAAAAATAAGCCAGTTCATTTATTTGGGGCCAGGTGGAATACAGATGAAGAAATTTTTATGCACTGGATGAAAGAAATGTGTCCAAATGCAATTATTATTTTGAACTTGACAAGCATGGGCCCACAGCCATCAAGACCAACGCAGGAACCATTGCATTCTAAGCCTCGAAAGCTAGACTTTTGTATGAAAGGAACTCTTAAAGTTCTCCCTTACTTCAAGAAGTCATCAGAATTGCCAGGTTTTTCTGTTGCAGAAACATGTTCAATATGTATCGGCTAATCAGTGATTTGGATAAAATAGATTTTTCATGAGAAAGGAAAAAAATCACACTCATGAATTATAGTGGTAGGAATTTGTCAAGGGGCATGGCAGAGTCAAAAGATTCACCAGCTGTAAACCAATGGTGGTTTTCTGAGGTGTGGGAGATGAACGTAAATCTCTCCTTCACAAAAAGACAATTAACCCAACAAAATATAGACACCAAAAAAAATCAAAAGACAACATTTCCATGATATTTCCAATGGTATCTGGTATATTTTTATGTATACCTGGATACCTGTGACATTTTCTGAAAATTAGTTTTAGCCAGCATATGAAAGTTGTGTGTTTGGGGGTGTGTGAATGTATGTCTGTGTTTAGTAGCAGTTTGTGGGGGAGTATGGAAATTAATAGTGGCTTAACTGAATGAAATGACTAGGACAGAAGTGTTTTGTACATAAAAGTGATAGCATTCTTTGAGGGGAAAAATCTATATTAGGGTTCCCATTGACCCAACATGTACATTTTGTTCTTTGACATCAAAAGTAATACCAACCTGAAATTGAAATAGAAGTTATGTTGTATTTGCTAACAGATAATTATTAGATGTCTTAATGAGAAGATTTAAAGTTTTATTTGAGGAAAATGTTTTTCTTACTATACTGTATTCCATGATAACCATTGTTACTATTTTTTTTAAGAACCAGTAAGCTCAGGACTATATGAAATGAATATTTAAAGAAATGTAGGAAGGTTAGAACGGGGACAAACCCCTACCCCAGAAAAACAAAACAATTCAAAGGGGATAATAATCCGATAATACCAGGGACTGAAGGACGATATCACCCAGTGTTATATTCTGCTGACTGTTACCGAGGAAATGTTCAAAAATGAGTCATATTTGCAACATGTGTGATACCTTGATCATTATTAGTTAAATGATTTTGTTGTCTTGATTTTTGCGAAGTTATTTCTGTCTTAACCAGGATACGTTCATTTTTCAATGTGTTACACAGTCCCAGCTATTCATTATTGAATTTTTCATATAATCGTGAAAGTACTCCTGGGTTTCAGATCAGGAATCATTTGCAGCTAAAGAGGTCACTTTACATTCTGTTCAGTATTATAAGCTGTATTTCCCTGGCTCCGTATTTTGCAAAAACAAATCTTTCTAAGGCTCTACTTCAATTTCAACATTCGTCACCTTTTCTTGATTTATAACATATATTGCTAACCTTTTAAAAAACAGAACACATTTATCTCACCCACTTCCCTAATTCCTCCTTCTAGACTAAAGGGCAGATACCCCATATTAAGTTTAGTTTCGAAAAAGTAAAATAAATGTCTTTTCTCTTGTGACCAGAATAGTTTAGTTTTTCAACTAGCCCATCCAGTGAACTTTTAAATAACCAAATTCACATTGAACTATTTTTTAGATGGAAAGTTATAATCAATGAAAATCCAGTAAAATGCATATATAAATCCTTCAAATGTCAAAATAAAGTATCTGAGCTAAGTTTTAGAATACTAAACATTTTAAGACATTTTCAATTCAAAATATTCAGCTTTCATTAAAATTTTCTTATATGGCCGGGCTCGGTGGCTCAGTCTGTAATCCTGTGCCTTTGGGAGGCTGAGGTGAGTGGATTGCCTGAGCCCGTGGGTTCGAGACCCGCCTGGGCAGCGAGACCTCATCTCTACAATAAATCAAAAAATCAGCCGGGCGTGGTAGCGTGTGCCTGTAATTCCGGCTACTCGGAAGGCTGAGCCGGAAGGATCGCCGGAGCCCAGCAGGTCGAGGCTGTGGTGGGCGGGAGCGGCCACTGCACTACAGTCTAGGTGATCGAGTGAGACTCCAACTCAAAAAAAAAAAAAATTTGCTTATATGACATTTGTTTTTAAAGTTTTAAAACGGAATTTATTAACAAGAAGAAAAGGAAAAAGGAAGATTCATGGCAGAAAGACCTGCCATGGGGGGGCGGTGGATTTCCTTGAAAAGAAAACCTGTCATAATTTGCCGATATGAAATAATTTAATCTATTTCTAAATTAGGAGTTATTTTGGCTGGCTTGCATTAGTCAAAAGTTGTCTTTTCAGTTTTGTTCCTAAAGTGTCCCTGCACTGTATGCAATTGCCTATACTTGATGAGCTTTGACTTACAAAAGCAGCAGTTCCACTTGGCTTAAGCTAAAACTGCCCTTCCTAAGTTCCTCTGAAAATTAAAGAGAATGATGGAAGAGAAAGAAGCTTCAGAATCCAAACCAGTTTCTGCTAATCTTCCTCCAGCCTTCCTATGTCATCTTTCTCCCACCCTCATTTTGTTGCCCGTCGCCTTGTTGCTGGGTGTCCAGGGCTCTTTGGTTGCCCAGTTTGAATTGCTGTTTCAAAATCAATGACTTCTCATTTCCTGCTTATATACAGGCAACTATTCAAGAATAACTGAACCTTTGGACTCGAAGGAACCTAAAGATTGAATTCGAGGTATTCAAATTTCACAATTTTTTCAAGTAAGCGATTCCTCTGCAGCAGGAGTCAACAGTCTTTCTCTATAAAGGCCAGAGAGTAAGCATTTCAGGCTTTGCAGGTCACCTGGTCTCTGTTGCCACTACATGACCCTGCAGTTTTCAGGCAAATGAAGCCATAAAAATTATGTACATAAACATACATACTTATGCTCCCACAAAACAAGATTTATAGATACTGACATTTGAATTTCATACGCGTGTTACATGGCATGAAATATTTCTCTTCTTTTGATTGTTTTCCTCAATCATTCAAAAGTTTAGTAATTCTTTCTAGCTCATGGACCACAAAACAGGCAGCCTAATGTTTTTGGTCTGCATGTCATCTTCATCAGCCCTGTTTTCCAGAATCTCCTACTTGGGTCATCCAGTATCATCATAAACAACTCAGTTGATTGGGAGAAGACCACTACACATGTCCGCGCATTCCAACGGCTTCATTTGCATTTATTATGAATGTAGTATAACCCTATTATAAAGCCTAAGGATTTTTTTAATTATTATTTTTATAGAGACAGGCCGTCTCAGACTCCAACCTCAAATGATCCTCCCACCTTGGCCTCCTAAAGCACTGGGATTATAGGCATGAGCCACCCGGTTCAGCCTATATAGCTCATTTTTAATCAAACAAAATAAAATGACATTATTGCAGTAGCATGGTTGTCATTATTTTCTTCCAAATGATGTGCTATGTCTATTCATAGATAATCTGGACTACAATTACAATATATATGTTTTTTGAATAGCACCTTTGTCATGTAACAGTGTATCATAATTTTTTCCACAAAATGTGTAATTTTATAGCTAGAATTTTAGATGTCATGACTAAAGAAACCTCATTTGAGTGCCAATTCCTTGCCATTCTTGGCTTTTGCCCAATTTTGGACATTTAGATTGCTTTCAGTTGTTTCACTATGATAATCACCTTTGTGGATATATGTTAAATTTCCAAGGTTTCTATTTATTCCTTTGGAAGGAACTCCAGAAGTGGGATTACTAATTCTGAGTGTATAATCATCATAATTTTTGGTGAATTTACTGAAGTTTCATGGTGCTTGAATAAATGAGAATAATGTATATTAAGTCCCTTATAAGGGGCAAACAGTGTGCTAAGTACTTTAAATGTATTATCCCATTGAATCCTCACAACGATTCTGTGAAACAAACGACATTATAACTACTTATAGAAATAGAAACAAGACTGGCATTAGCAGAGTCCAAATTAGGATTTAGATCTGTCTGACACCAGGGCCTCTGTGGAAGCATTTCATTGCCTCTCACCAATTTACAACTTTACAATGCCAATACACCCACATGATAAAATGCTGTTTTAATGTTTTTCTCTCTTTCTTTCTCCATCAGGCAAAATCCTACTTAACCTTTAAGTCTTATTTTAATGTTAAAACTGTCCTTAATTCTTCACCAAACCCAACAAAGGTGAACCTATTTGTCATCCCTCTGTCCTCCCACTGACTGGGAGTAGGGCATTATCACAGTGTGTTATTTTTAGCATCTAAATACTATGGTACATTCATGCTGTGTTCCCCTGAGTTATCACAAAGCTTTGCACAAAATCAGAGGCCACTGCAGGACACCGAATAGAACTACAATGGTTCAAGATCTGTTTTTGAAAGTTTCTTCTCCTTGGTACAAATCCTTGCTTTCTGCTATAAGTCTACTAAATCAAATGCTTGGGTCTTGTCCTTGTGTTATCATCTTTGCTCTCTTTTTTTGTATTTTTCTCACCTCTCACCACCCGACTGCCCTGGCAATACCATTCTGTGTGCTTAGCTTCCCTCGGGACCTGTCCTGGCCCAGCCTGGACATGTGGCCAACCAAGGCTTCCATCCTCACATACTAAACTCTGTCACTTTGGAAACTGGAAATGAGACCAGAACCGCTCTTGTAAGAATGTGGACCCCCAGCAGACCACAAACAGCACAGATGTTAACTGGCAGAATTTCTTAGTAAAACATTTTGAAATAGCTGTAGTAGTCAATGGACTCAGAATGGGTCTGGAAAAGTATATGATAAAGATTTTTTAACACTGGATTTCCAGTTCTAGCGATTTGCTTTTTGAAGAACTTCACCCTTCCATCATCACTGTTCTTCTTCTATTGGTCAATTCATTTTCATTGTCTTTGCAGCATCATTGTCATTGTCATGGTCATGTTATGGCAGCGTTTTCAGTTACCTCTTAGGTAACTGAACAGTAGAGTTGCATCGCCATTGTTGATGCTGTCTAAATAGTATTTTTACCTCTTTACATTCTATGGATAGTTTTCCTCTTAACTCTCTCTGGCCCTTATTCCATTCATCTTGAATAGGATGTGATTGGAAAAAGAAAGATACAAATTATGCCCTCATAATATGGAAATGGGAAAATCTAATGTTAAATTAAAATGCTAATAATTCAACATTGCTCTAGAAAAGTTTTATTGAAATTGCATGCCAAGCAATTTTACTACCCTGAAATTTTTGGTGAGTTGAATTTTGCCAGAAATTTAAGTAGTGTACGAATCATGCCATATGCCCTGCTAGTTGTCATTCAACAATAACTATTTTCTTCAAACCCTAGAAATCTCTCAGCATAAACTTCACTAAATTAATTTCTACAAATTCTGAAATTAGAATATATCACATCTGAAATATCTTCACAATTTTAAAATATAGTCCTACAGGCTTATGTAAAGATCTTTCTATAAAATACTATCCATTCCCCTCAATTAACATAGTATAAAAATAAGTATTTATAACATTAAAATGGATTTTAAATCTAGAATATCATCTTCAAAAGAGAATATTATTTTAATTTGGTGAGAATTTTTAATTAAAAATGCATTAGGCAATTTGTATTGGATAAGACAGTCTTCAGTTAAATAAAAGAAATAGAAGAATCAGCTTTTACTTAACCACCAGAAGCTATATATTCACTAATGAGGTTACATAATGCAATTTAGCTCTATATTTTGCTTACTTGCCTTCCTGCTGTAAAATCATGTTTGAATTTACAAAGAAATCAGGGAAAAAATTGTTCTGCTAATAAGCACAGTAATGATTATGAATAATGAATATTGAAATGTTATTATAGAATGAAGCCACAAGCCCCGATGTATCTTGCTGCTAAATTGTTTTAAATGCTGCCTGATAATTATATACCAGTTCCAAGCCTACTTCTTCACGTGTTACTATTGGAATCACAGTTCTAATCAGCACCAATTTTTCCTTCTTGGTTGGGTGGGAGGAGAATGTTCATGACAGGAAATATGTTTTACAGTTAGACTGTTAAAAGGGGAATTAAAGTGTTAATCCAGGGCAGAGACTACTGAGGAAATTTTAGAAGTACATTAAAGTAAGACTATGATGATTAATGGAATTGTTACTCTGCTATGTTCTGTGGAAAGAACTAAGGGAGAAAATACATTTTATCATTAAGGAAACAAAATATGAATTGCATATTTAACACTTCATTAAATATGTAGATTGCTGTGAAATCTGGTGAGAAAGTTAAGGAGAGTGAGATGCCATGAAGCCATCATCCCACACAAATTCATTGTTCCATACACGATAAAGTGAGAAAAACCAGCAGAGAGTCGAAGGAGACCCAGCGTCAGTTAGACATGGAAAAATGGGATGTTGGAAACAAAAGCAAGTTTTTAGGCTGTATCTTTCCAAGGGTAAACTAGAGAGCATTTTAACCCAGTCAAGTACAAAATATTATTTCAATAAACTGTTCGTGAAATAATGCGAGCTGCAGTTAGGAGTGCAAATTGACTTAAGTTTTGCCCGAAGTGCAGACTTCTTCTTTCCACTGCGATGCACAAGCCGTCAGATGACCGCCATCTCAAGTGCATCGTGTAAATTTCCAAGCATATGGATGTACTCAAGGAGCTTTTGATTTGAGCTAATGACTTGAATTAATGACTGTCTCTATTCCCCATGAGAATTACTAAAGTAATACTTCTAAATCTACTTTTCGTGTTTTTGAAAGTCAAAACTGCCTTTTTAAACTTGTATATTTATCTTTTTTTTTTTTTTTTTTTACGAATAGAATACTATGTAACTAAGACTAATAGAGTATCTGTTAGCGTTTGACCCCATGGTTCATTATTTCACATGAGTTATCTCTTATGACCTTAATAATAAATCTGTTTGGGGTACAAATTTTCCTGATTAAAAAACCAAAACAACAACAAAAAAAACCACAAATCAGAGATGTTAAGTCACTTGCCTTGAGTTTTATGCCTACTGCTTATGGTTCTATAAATCTCACTCTGTACCTAATACTACTATTACTAACAAAACATTCAATTTTCATAAAATGATTTACTGGACCATGCTGAACACTTTGAAGCTCTTTGCAAACACTGTTTTGAGAAAGAAAATTCAATTCAAATATTCCTTTCTAACTTCCTCATAGCAATATTTTGTTTTTGAAGTAATTAGTGGTCTTTATTCAGTTTTTTTCTCTAATTGTTTTTATCCATTTGCTGCCCGAGTTTAGACCGGTCAAATGAATAATTTCAAATTTTTCAATTTTCAGGTTGACTTACATAGGACTTAAATCTAAATGATCGCTTATGGAACTGCAGGCTGTGGCCTGAAATGCTCTTAACTGGTCACAGTCATAATGCTCAGTGCTGATCTTATTGTCATAGAAGTACAAATAAAAATAAAAGCATTTGTAACAATTGTGTTACTAACATTTTCTTCCAGATGTGAAGTGTCTGATCGCAATGTAAGCAAATATAATCTCTCAGAAAATGAACCGGAATTAATGTAGGTGCACAGATAAATAACCCAAAATCACCACTTCTCTGATTAGTGCTTTTCTTGTCTGAGAAAGACTGTTGTTTTAATGGGAAACACAGAGTTCATTAAGTTACAGATTTATTCGGCTGATTGTTCCTTTATTTCTATAATATTCAGTAATCTAGAAAAACTTTATCTTGGAAAACACGTAGTGACCATGATTGCCCATATTAGGTTTGCTCTGCTGCTAGACCATCAGACCAGACACTTGAGCTGGCAGAATCAATTCAGGCTTTAATTAAATTGCCCTATGGTCTGACCTTAAAGAGGGAAGGTTACAGGACTCCTCAGGTATTAACACAACGGTTATTGTTGAGACGCATAGAAGGAAAGGGAAATCTTTTAAAACCAGTTATTGTAAAAGTCCTATCTTGAATACTTCCCATGTTTTGCAAACAGTAGCTCATTCTGACCTTTAACCTTCCTAGAATTATTCTCACAGTTTTATCCCCTTTTGTGTGCATACCCTTGCCAAACGATCCTTCTTCTGCATTTGATATTCAGTCATTTTCTTGTGAATTCAACCACCACCAAAAATACTCTTTGCATGTCTCCTAGACACTGGTCAGATGCTGCTGAGCAAAACATAACATCGCATCTGCCCTCGAGAAGCTCATATTCAAGTGTGGGAGACAAATGTTCACCAACAAACCCCTCTGATCTGTTATAACAGCTGTTACCATGGCTACAAACATGTATGCATAATATACAAATCTACTGAAAAAAGTTGGGAGATCATGTTATAATATATAAATGAATTGGAGAGTGTTAGAAAAATCTGTCCCAGGGAATCTTACACAGATGTTTATGGGACGTTAACCTTTGAGTGAAGGTTCGAATGAGGCATAGAATGTCATTGGGTAAAGCGGGAGACATTGGCCGGTCAGGTGCTTGTGATCCACTTGGACATCTACATAGACAGCCACCTTGGAAGGGAAGAGACAAGACCTTCAGGAACTGGAAGTGGAGCGTTGGGACTAGATCAGTGAGCACAGTGGAGATGAGAAGGGAGATGGAGACATGAACACCAGCAGTTCACAGGGACCCTAAGAGTCACTCTAAGACATTAAATCTGAGCTTACCGGAAAATTCCATGTGCAGCCCGCCCTTATGAGTTATTTTGACGCCTTCTTAGTTTAGTCCTCTTGAGATCATTTAAGGATGGGTGGTTGTATTTTAAGTAGCACTGTTCATTCTTAGGAAGCCATTTTCTCATTTTAGAATATCTCATGCTTAGATTATGGTTATTTTTCCTTCAGTTCAACTTGTCTCATTCTTTCTATTACTTTCTCCCATTCTTCCTCAGTTTCTAAAATCAAGTTCTTATCTATTTGCAGCTTCCATCCCTCTCCTCTGTGATTAGGACACTCACACAACACAGCCCTTTCCTCCAAGTTTTCCTGTTATGTCCAGCTCATCTTCCCCTTTTTTTGTTTTTCGTTTTCTCCTTGACTGGAATTAAGTCCCCAGTAGCCATTTTGCTCATTGCTTTCTTTACTTTCTGGATGATGAAATCGTCAGTGAGGCACATCAGGAACATATCAGATGATCTACTCTCAGCTGAATTACACTTCCAGCAGATGCGCAGGTAATTGAAGCCTCCTGTGGCTGAAGTGCCTTCCCTGTTTGCCATTTTTAAATATTTTGCAGAAAAGGTTAGCCCACACCGTTCTCCATGGTATTGGTTTGCATTCATTCCTGTAATGACACTTTTACTTGGGTTGTCTTCTGTTCTTATCCAATTGCTTTCTGTCGTGTTTCCCCCCCTCCTAAGGTGGGTACATTTTATTTTAAATGCTGCATATGGGGATACACGTTGGCCGTGTTGTGAGGCTTATGAAACATTGAATGCCTTGTGTTGGGAAAGATAGGAGAAAACCAACAACTGGTGTTGCAAGTACCAGGGAATAGATATTAACCCTATGAGGATAGCAAGGCATCACCATCAGAGAGCTCAGTACAGAGAGAATTCGAATCTTTTGCCCCGGGTTTTAAGGTAGGTGTTTATGGACAGCTAAGCAATACGGTGCATGGCTGAGAATGGTGGTAGTAAAATGAGGATGAAGTTGATGTGCTGTGAAGGGTGCCTTATCATTTCCATTTTTAAGAAAAACGATATAGGTTTAACTTCATTATTTAGTACATATGCAAACACTAGAATGCTCTAATGAATCGTTCCTAGTTAGTGGAACCATTCAGCACAAGTTTAACAAATAAAAGCCATAATTGGCAGATACATAATGTTATTAAAATCATTCCCATGTTGAGAAAAAAATAAAAGAAATAGCCAAATGCAAGTTAGTTTCAAATTCTATCAGGTTCCTAGTCATCAATTTCAAATTTGGGGGGCTCTTTGCAATATTTTGTCAAATCTATGTATTTGTTTTCCTCTGGCAAAGGGGAAGGAATGGAAACCTCCCTACCCCCCACCTGTAGAACTCTGTATTGTAGTCTTATGACACCACTTGGCATGGCTTACTGTGGGAGGTATTTAATATAATCATTCTGTGTTCACAGAGATACCATCTCTTGGTAAGAGGGTCTTGCATGGCTGGGAGAGCAGGTCAGTGCTCAGATATTCCATCTAACCTTCTTGCAGCTGCCTGAGTAATGTGGTATTCTCATCATAATAATTTCCGTTTTTAAATAATCCTTCTAAACATAGAAAATATCCCGACAGTTTTAACGACTTTTCAGCAATTGCCCATGTATCTTGTAACTTTTTCTTTTTTAACCCGGAAGTTTAAACTAATAGTGAGTCATTATACTTTAAAAGCAGTAATTGAAAATAATTCAGGAAAATATTCTTTTGTCAGACATCTGGTTCATAATAATTTGCTAATCTGCCAAAGATGTATGGATTTTACTGAAATAATAGTTTTCATGATGTTGGGAGTTGTATTTCATTATGCTTTTTGCAAAATATGACCTTTCTTTTCCACAGAGAATGACTTCGTCTGCTAACATCATGGCAGATAGTTCAGTTCATTATGATTGTCACAATGCTGTTTAAACCCTAAGGATATCTCAAGCAACCTCTTGGCTGTGACATTGGCAAATATGACTCGTATTTTCTTTGCCTGAAAAGTTCTTGTCATCCCAGCACTTGGGGAGGCTGAGGTGAGAAGATTGCTGGAGTCTAGGAATTGAGACAAGCTTGGGGGGGGGGAAGTGAGAACTTGTATCTAAAAAAAAAATAAATTAAATTAAAAAAAAATTTTAAATGAGGCAGACATGGCAGCCTGCATCTGCAGTCCCAGCTACTCAGAAGCTGAGGTGGGAGGATTGCTTGAGCACAGGGGTTAGAGGCTGCAGTGAGCCATGATCATGCCACTGCAGTCCAGCCTGGGTGACAGAGTGAGACCACAACACACAAACACCAATGAAAAAGAAAATTTCTTGCAAAGAACTCTCTTTTCAAATTGTCCCATCCCCTGAAATTACCTGTTCTCATCATTCTCCCGGACATTTTGTCTTTACTGGTACTCACCCTTACAGGTCTTTTTATTTGCTGGGTTAAATGTTTGGCTCCATGTGGTCACCACCGGGCATGTTCCAGGCCACATTATTACATCAAGCAAGTGGTTCAGTAGAATCAACTCTCATGGTGCTGTAGTTGCCTTCATGCCTGACTTTCGTTCCTGGAGCACGAAGCAGTACCTGTCTATGGCAATTCCACATAGACTGGACCACGGCCCCTAAGGTGTGCTCACAGACGCAATGCCCCTTCATACGTTCATGGTCTGATTTGGCACATGCATTCTCAGTGATAAACACATTGCCTATGAGAGGAAATGGATTTAGAGGATGATCTTTCTGTATTTGTGGCTGTGAATGAAACAGATACAGTTTGCATCTGCCCGAAGGGAGCATGTGTTGATGTAGAAAGACACACATTGAACAAGCAGCTGCAAGTTACTGATGTCCACAAGAAGAGTGGACATCGGGAGAAAGGAATCTCACCTGTTGACGCCCTTCTGAGAGGAAGAAACATTTTAAAGAGACATGAGAAGGAAATACCAGACAGAAGGACAAGAGGATGTGCAGCAGACACAAGAGGATGAGAGAGTCCCAGAAGACCAGAGTGTTCAAAATGCATTCTAGGCAAGCTAGAGAATTTAAATTCACAATTCCTGCCCTTGTTTGCCTTTTGACATGAGTCATCTTGTGATAGACCATTTCCTTGGTTGTAACCTCTGGGATACTATTTGCATCTAGCATTTTTGCGTAGTCAGAAAACCATGTCTACACTGTCTCAGCTCTCCACAGCTTAGTACACTAACTACAGTAAGACAGTCCAGTTGATGCTGTAAGCTTTGCAGCTCGAAAGTAACTTCCTCTTATTTTATCATTAAAATTAGGTATTTCATGGTGACAGCTATGTGCAGCATTGTGTTGAGCTGTTGCTAAGAACAGTTAGTATCATCTTTTTTGGCTTTAGAAGCACAAAAAAACAGTTGGGAAAAAAACACAGATTTTTGGAATGGCACAGATATTCTGGGTTGCTCCCTGGTTTTCCTGCTGGTATTGTTTGCCTGTTTGTTCCAGATAAATATAAAATATGTGGAGAATGCAAAGGAACACAGATAAATATCTAGCACTGAGAACTGTTCATTTTGAAGTTCATGCTTTTTGTTGTCATTGTTTTCTTGTAATGCTGGCATCATCCAGATGCTAGGGTCAAATGAAACCGTGAGTGAGAAAGAAATTGCTATGACATTTGAGTTGACAGGAATAATTCTGACATGTAGGAATCATTGGGAGGAAAAACAAAAATTGAAATTCACAAATGAGAGCTTAAAGTGAAGATCCTGCTGTCTACTTTGTAATTATTTTGTTATATACTCGTTATCTTATGCCAAACATGCTTGGATTTAAAGTATTAAGGACACAAAAGAGAAAAGATAAATTATTGGAGGTGCCCCAGGGACCAAAATCTGGAAGGTGGAGGTACATGTCTTTCATATTGAACATGTTTTTTATTTTTTTTGTTTTGTTTTGAGTTGGAGTCTCACTCTGTTGCCCAGGCTGGAGTGCATTGGCATACTCCCGGTCACCGCAGCCTCGACCTGCTGGGCTCAGGTGATCCTTCCATCTCAGCCCTCCAAGTAGCCAGAACTACAGGAGCATGCTACCATGCCCAGCTAACTTTTGATTTATTGTAGAGACGTGATCTCACCATGATGCCCAGGCTGGTTTCGAACTCGCGGGTTCAGGCAATCCTCTCGCCTTGGCCTCCCAAAGTGCTGGGATTATAGGCTTGAGCCACCGTGCCCGGCCTGAACATGTATTAGAGATCAGTCTCAGCAACATTTCCTTGGAAGGATTTACTCACATAAGTGATACTCCCAAAAAGACCGAACTGGCTTTTAATTGTCAGTGGCCATCGGATTACACAGATAGAGCTTCCTTATTCCCTCATACTTCCCTGGAAATCACCAACCACAGAAGCCCTGGGATTTGCTTTGCCCTTCATTAGGCTGAATTCAAAAGATCGCCAGTGTCCTCTCATTCTACAGGGACCGTGGAAATCTACATTCAAGCGTCCTAAATCCTGCAAATGGTAGCTGTGGGGGAATCACTCTGATTCCTGTTGTCACCAGCCCCATTTAAGGGTTTTTCTTCCTAATTTGCATCCTATGCATCTGTTTGTGTGTGGCAGACATAGAAGGCAAGACTTTAGACTAATGAGAGCTTTGCCACCAAAATATTAATTTCAATATCTACATAAATAGGTATCCTCCAAGCAGTTACTTTGGAAAATTACTTTGAGTGTTTCTGGAATTCTGCCTTTCAGAAGTGACACCAGAGTCAGCTTGTAAGCTGCCCAGTGAAAACATTGTCATGACTTTATAGTTATACCTTACTTTTCCCCACAAACCCAAGAAGTAGACCATTCAACTAGAACACCAAACTATTTAATGCGTGTGGCACCAAATTATTTTTGTTTGTTTCTTCATAAAAAGCAAGTATTCTCGCAGTCTACTTATGTAATTAGTCCTCACTTATACCCCACACCCTATAATAAAATTTTTTTTAAAATTCTGAAGCATCAAAATCTCTCCCAACTTAAATATTTATATACAACAGACTCTAAAAGTAACTTCTAGAGAAAAGTCTCCAAAATTATTTTAATAACTTCAGCTTCGAGCCGGGCTCGGTGGCTCAGCCTGTAATCCTGCGCCTTTGGGAGGCTGAGGTGAGTGGATTGCCTGAGCCCGCGGGTTCGAGACCCGCCTGGGCAGCGAGACCTTATCTCTACAATAAATCAAAAAATCGGCCGGGCATGGTAGCACGTGCCTGTAATTCCAGCTACTTGTAAGGCTGAGGCGGAAGGATCGCCGGAGCCCAGCAGGTCGAGGCTGCGGTGGCCGGGAGCAGCCACTGCACTCCAGTCTGGGCGACAGAGTGAGACTCCAACTCAAAAAACAAAAAAACAAAAAAACAAAAAAAAGCTTCAGCTTCTTGCACAAGCTGCCACGGTGACTCTTTAAAAAAGACAGCACTCATTATATACTTGTGTTTCCCTTATGAAAAATATAAGCCTAAGATCACATCAGTCATATGTCCTAAAAGTAATGGATTCAACCTCTTTGTTCACTTATTTTAATGAGAAGCTAGCATAAATGTTTAAAGATCTGTCTGCACCATGCACTTCGCTAAAGATTTTACATAAAAATATTTATAGACTTCTAAGTTTTTGGTTGATAGTTATTGTGCTAAAATCAATATAGCCAATCTTCAAGAGAGGTATAGCATAGGAGACAAATGCACAGACTCAGCTTCACCTGGTTTCAAAGCATGTCTTTCCTTCCACTGTTTATGGCAACATTGAGACATTTCAATCTTCTCTCTTTCAATTCTTGTATCCATCCTATTCTAATAAGAGTAGTGACATCTGAGGATAGATTATCAACTTTCATCGCTTGCAAACCACTTCTTATGAAACTATGAATACCCAGTAACCTCAATGCACCAGAATGTTAAACTTCTTTTTTTTTTGACTTTTGTTTTGCTCTTTTAATTGCATTGACTTTTAAAATTAGTTTCATTATGGAATAATCATTGAAACATATTTTTAGAAATCTATGAAACTCAGAAGGAAAGAAGAAAGAGAGGGAAGAAGAGAGCAAAGAAAGATTATGTTTGCTTCAACATTCGTGACTTGCCTCCTTGAGACAATCATTTTCAGAATTTTAGTATTTCCATCTAATGTCTGCCTCTGTATTTCTAAATAATATTCATGTATAATCATCCCTTTTTGATATGATATGTTAATTTTCTATTATGGCAGATAAATATTTTAGTCTTTTACTCTCACTTTTTCTCCTTCACGTGACTTTTAAAAGTCTTAATTGGGGCTTAGTTAATTTATAATAAAATGCACACATATTAAAGTGTTTAGTTCACTGAATTTTAATAATTTCGAAATTATATATACAGATATATATATATGCTCAAAGTTGTTACTGATAAAGATAAAGAAAAATTATAAATTAAGCATATTGGTATATATATAGATGGATATGAATATATATAGATACATATATATGGAATATATATATGGATATGAATATATATAGAGAGATACATATATATGGAATATATATAGATATATGACTATGAATGTATATATATGGATGTATCAGAGGATGAGGATGAGGAATATATACCTCTCTCTCAGAGAATGAGGTCTTCTTTGTTGCCCAGGCGGATCTCAAACTCCTGGTCACAAGTGTTCCTCCTGCCTCTGACTCCCTAAGTACTGGAATTACAGGTATTTACCACCATGCTCAGTCCAATCGTAGTTTCTTTTAATCTTTACTCTGAGATAAGTATCTATTCCTGGGGTAGAGAAGGGATCCTTTTATCTTGTACTTTGGGTCTGTAAATCTGGTTCCCAGGTTTCTGGAGCCAAGTGGGTGAAGAAGTGTGAGACTTGCCCTGTTCAGTGTACAGAATTTATGAAATCTTTCTCTTTCTTGTGTCTCATTCTTCTTCTCCTATGTATTTGGTGTTCCCAACTCTAGGGATTTTCTGGTTAATCTTCCCCAAGATACAAATTTTCTCTCCAGCTCAGGGAAGGGGAAACAGTAACTTGACATATCAACATGAAGGTGGGCACAAGAAGAGGGAGGTGTGCCTGACAACATTTCAAAAAATTCTCCTTTTTTTTTTTGGAGTCGGAGTCTTACTTCGTTGTCCAGTCTGGAGTGCAGCTCATGGAAAACCCAGCCTCAACCTGCTGGGCTCCAGCAATCCTTCCTCCTCAGCCTTCCAAGCTGCCGAAACTACAGACATGCACTGTCATACCCGGCTAATTTTTCTGCTTTATTGTAGAGACAAGGTCTCACCAAGTTGCCCGGGCTGGTCTCAAACCTGCGGGCTCAGGCAATCCCCTCGCCTTGACCTCCCAAGGTACTGGGATGACAGGCTGAGCCACCAAACCCAACCAATTGTTGTCTTTTTAATCCCTGTCTTGCAGAAGTCTTCTGTAGTACCAAGCTGTTCTGGGATCTGTGAAATGAGTCATATGTGTCCCATCCATAAGTCACCCCGGGAGACAGATTCACGTTTGCTAGGCCCAGCAAAATCATGTACCGTTGTCCACCCACTCTTGCTTCTCTCTTCACATACTATAATCTGATTAGAGATGTCTTCTTCCTTCCTGAAAGATGTAGTTTGCGTTTATGTCTAAGTCTTTGAAAGCTGAATCATGGCTAACTTTTAGTTGTACACGGTTCCAACCAAGGCATTCAAAGTACACTGTACACGAGGACTCGAGGAAGATTGAGTTAGTGGGAAATGGTAGTATTTGTGGACAAAGAGCAGATTTCGTGTTTTTGAAGAGCTGAGTCTAGCCGAGCCACTTGGTTCATGCCCAAGAATACTTAAAAGTTTGCTGTAGAAAATAACACAAAGGAACTTCAGCACCTCAGAAGAGGGGTGGCACCTTGTCCCCCTTCATCACCACGAGGGTTTTGAGAGTAAAAGTTCAAACAGAGGATACATTCACTTTTTAAAATGTAAATGAACTGCAACATCAGCATAATTTTCTCGTACTAGCTTTGAAAACATAAAAGTCCATTCACCGTTTTTCTTTATTCTCTCAAGAAGGGCTTTGAAAACCCATAATTACAGAATTTATTACGGGAAATAACTAATAAATACTGTTGGAGAAGAATATTCAAAGGTTTAAGGATTGCTAGGCAAAATATCCTATTTTTAGATCCAATCTTGGGAGGATGCTGCAGTTGTCACTGACAAAGATAAAGACAAGTTATCAATTCAGCATCTCAGAAACACCAGGAAGAATAAGAACTGACAAATTATTGATGTTGCAGGAGGTAACCAAGGAAGGATGTGTTAAAAATGACACTTTGGTGATCTGGCTTTGTGTATGTTGATTGATGCGTATGATCAGAGGGAAAATTTCCTCCATGTATCAATCAATGTATATAATCAAGAACTGATGCCATGCTAGTCACTGTGTAGGTTATAAGGAAGTATGAGCACACTCCTTATTTCAAAAGAAGTTCATTTGGCAGAAAGGGCATATTCAAATGAAGAGCTGACAGGTGCTGAGTATCGACCAAGTGATACAGAGAGTACCACCTTGGCTCAGAAGAGAAAGAGAGAGTCATAGGGAGATGCAGAATGGAGTCTGCATAGGAGAGGCAGAATGCACCATTGACCATAGAAATAAATCAGCATGAATCAAAATGGATAACCTAAACTGTAGTCTATAAAGGCATTTGGCAAACATAGTACCCTTGTCTCTAAGTGATTTTTTTCTTTTTTAAGCTCTATTACCTTTGACTAAGGCTAAGATAGATTTTTGCAGTCCATAATAGTTAAGTAGATAAAAAGATTTTTTAAAAGATACTTTTATAGTGAAAGCATGTCTTCCTGCTTTATTTATATACTTATATGATCAACTTTGAAAGCGTGATCTCAAACTACCAAATCTGAGGACCTTGGCAGATAAAGACACTGCTATATTCAACTTTTGTCCTTTTAAAAAAAAAGCAGATTTTTCAGGGAGAATCTGAAATGAAGGAAGTTCTCACCAGTGATGTGTTGGTAAGGAAAACATCCTTTATTTGCGAAAGTGGCCAATTTCTGTGATAGAAATGTTATCACCATGACCAATTTCAAGCTACCAACTTTAAGTTACTGAAACCTGATGCGGGAGCAGTTGAGTGCAATTAGCCATGCTGAGCTGGTGCAGGTTTGCCCGAGCACACTGCGAAGTTCTCAGGTGTTCAGATCCCATCTAGTGAGATGTGTGAAGGGGTGATATTCAACATCTGACTCCTCTTTTTATTCTGATCCTCACTTGGTCTTCTTACTCCTCTTCCTTTTCAGCTATATGACTCTAGTGACAACATTAAAAAGGTCAAAGACGCTTTATCCCAATATGTATGTTGTTCATTTGGCTGTCAAATGAAATTCAGTTTGTTATCAATCGCAGCAGTGTCTCGTGCTTGAGCAGACATGTGGCAGCGATGCGAAGAGCAGAGGAGGGGGGTGTCAGAACCTGAACGACTGTGCAGCTGTTTATGATGACACATCCCTGATACCAGCATGTCACATCAGTGTTCATCTTTCAAAAGTAGGGGTTGTAACTCCAGAATCCTTCAGTGGTTTATGGGGAAGAACCCATAATTTCATAACTCTAAAAACCATGCCAAGATCCAGTTCTTCGTGTCTTCATTTTCTTTCGTGGATCTGGGGAAACCTTGCAGAGATGTTCACAAGCCATGAGTGTCTGCACCCTAGGGTGGCATCTCAGTACTAGGGTGTTTACCCAGGGTCACACGAAACAGAATCATCAAGCAGTGAGTGGAAATCTAGTTAGAGCTTGTTTTGCCAAAGGCATAGTCCTCACCAACGGTTAAGTGCTAACTCCCTTCATCTAACTTTCCATATATTTGTAGGAATTTAATAATCCTCTTAGCTATCACTTGGCCACTTACCATTTTCTGCTTTCTGCTTTGGCTCCTGCTGTGATATCAGCTCCCAAATCTGACAGAGTCTGTTCCATTGGTCTTGCCGATGTCCAAGAAGCTGCTGGAAGACCCAGATGGAGCCTTAAAGTCATTCCAGATAAGAAACTGTCCATACTGGTACAATTGAGTGTAAATGCTGTGAATTTGTAATATCTCTCAGAGATTTTAATAGAAAATCTAAGCACTAATTCTGTTGTTTTCCTTCTCTTTTGCTGGGAGGCCTTTTTATAAAATTTAATAATGAGTCCACAAGGTTGGGCTACATTCAGTGGGTAACAGATTATTCACTCTTTCTGTCCTGAGACTTTCCTGGAGTCAAACTCGTGGGTTTTACTTTTTTTCCTGGGATATTTTTCCTTCTTCCTATTCTCTGATGTTGTTGTTGTCTCTTAATCTAGTCACCAAGGGGGCTCTCAATATAATCATCCTCCAGTTTCATGAACCAGTCAGATTTCATAAAGAATGCAAGAGATGAGAGCCCACGCATTGGGAGGCTGAGGTGAGTGGATTGCCTGAGCCCGTGGGTTCGAGACCCGCCTGGGCAGGCGAGACCTCATCTCTACAAAAAATCAAAAAATTAGTTGGGCGTGGTAGCGTGCGCCTGTAGTTCCAGCTACTTCGAAGGCTGAGATGGAAGGATCACTGGAGCCCAGCAGGTCGAGGCTGCGGTGGCCGAGAGCGGCCACTGAACTCCAGTCTGGGCGACAGAGTGAGACTCCAACTCAAAAAAAAAAAAAAAAAAGAATGGCTAAGAGGAGAGACCATGAGTATTATTAGGGAGTAAGAGGCTATGTTTATGGAAGTTAATGGTTAATGGAGTGGGGTGGGTGGGCTGGGATGTGTGAGTAGTATGAAATTATTCTCAGTCAGTCAAACTCATAACTTTGCAAAAAGGACGATAGGAGGCTGCCTCTCTTTTTGAGTGTCTGCATTTTAAAGTTGTATTTACAGCGAATGCCATTTTGCTAGAACATCAGCATATGTGTTGACAAGGCAAAGGTGTATTAAATATCGTTATGTAGAGTCAATCCTAATAAAACAGGACATGCACTTAATTATAGTCATTTAACGGTAGCTTTTCTACTTTAATTTTAGTTTTATATAAGCTAAGCTTGATTTAGTTGAATAATAATGAGGTTGCATGTGTATGCTGAATATGGACAAGGTTTCTGGATCCTGTATGCTTCTGAATTGCACTCTCAATCTGGATGTGTAAGCATATATAAACAGAACACAAGCTTCTCAAGAATAACCGCATTACTACACTTCACACTGTCCTTAAGCATGCACATTTTATACGCAGATCTGGATTTCACTTAGCCTGTTTGCAGGTCAAAACTTCAAGACCCAGTAAATGGTTTATCTCAGCTCATATATTTGACTCTGGGTTGGAAGACTAGTTAACCGTTTTTTGTTTTTGTTTTTGTTTTACATCTGTCAAAGTGTTATTTCCTTACAGTGCCTTAATTTGTCCATTTACTTGAACCTGGAGATTTAAAAAGAAAGACATGCTATACCGTTTCTGACTCTGTGGCTAGAGCCACTCTCCATCAGCAAATGCAGGTGACATTTGCAAATGCCAGACAAAAGTGAAAATTTTATTCCCTCGTCCCCTAGCAGCTGATTCTGACACCTTCGCGCCACTGTTGTAACTGCTGTCACTCTTCAGAGTCCCTCTGGGGCATTAGTACTAGGTTGTCAGTTATCTTGTGGTTAGGCATCATTTATGACAAGGAGAATGCCATCAGGAACCCATAATTGCTAGAAACTCTCATTCATTTGTTTTTGCTTGTTGAGGAAAGATGTCGTGTAATGGATTTTCCAAGTCTCTCTGTTTTTCAGCCATGCTTCCTGCACTTTTGCTTTTCAGCTTATGGGAATGACTGAAGCAAAAACGATGCCCTTCTCTTGGTTGCTAGGGATGAATTTCAGTGGGAATAGGGAATGGTGGGGAGGAGCCAGGTTAGAAAAAAGCCTCCTTCCAGAGAGGATGTAACTTGGCCACCTTACATGCCCGAGATGGTGGAGGTTAGAGCAGATTGAGAATGTGGAAAGTCAAGATTCGTCATACAAATGCATTTTCCATTAAGGTTTGCAGATTAAGGGTTCTAAGACAAGAATACCAACTAAAAAATAATGTTTATTCTATGAAAGAATGGCAACAAAATGTGGCATTTGATTTTTATATTTGGATTCCAAGTCTGAATAAAATTCTCTAGGGTTATAGGAATTACTTGTGCAAATGTTGCTGGTAATTCTTAGTCCTGTCTTCTTCCTTCTGTGTGATTACAACTGGACATGTTGCCTCCCAGGACTGAGACCTACTTTCAGCTGGACAAGGTCTCATATTTTTTCCTTTTTTCCTCATAGTGTTCCCAAATCACTTGCATTTATTTATGTTTTTTTTCCTTTGCATGAATGAGGGAAGAAAATAGTGTTCAGCAATTCAAAGATGGTTGAATGGAATAAAAGACTCTCATTTCCTAAGGGAGTATTTGAAGGTCATTTAATCACTCTCAATCTACAAGCCATATTTTTGCACCATTTTTCTACTTGGCTAATTGATTATGATAGGTATCACCAAAGCTCTGCGGCTCAGCCTGTCCCAATGCTAAGACAAATGCATAGCAAGGAAGCTCTGTTGGTGAAATAGATGGGAAAGCTATGCGTGGGTATGTTTCCTTATTGATTTCCTAGTATATGATGTCAGTTAATGATTGAGTCATTACATAAGAAGTCACCATGGCCAGTATATTCAATTGATATCTTTGCTACAAGTATGATCAGTTATTTGTTCCTTTTGAGCTAAACAGAAACGTAAATATCTGTGGTTGTAAAAAAATGTATGCATATACATACATATATATATATATATATAAGCACTAGGTATGATAAATATCATATGCTCATAAAGAATAACCTCCCCTTAATACATGTACAAGCGTGTTTATGTATTGTGAGGAGAGACAGAACAGCATATATCATGGCCATGCTATAAACTGTAATTATTATAGCAAAAAGGGGATTTCTCAGGTATTGAGCTTAAAGTGTATTGCTTTTTCAGTTTCTCAAGACAACAAAAATATTAACATGCTACATTATGTGGAGGAAAAGAAGCCAGCTACACAAAAAATTTATATGGACTAATCTACTTATATAAAATTCTAGAAAATGTCAACTGAATTTGTAATAACAGAAAACAGATGACAGGTTGCCAGGAACTGGAGATGGTGGGGATGGGTGGCAAAGGGTCATTAGAACACTTTTATGGTTAGTGAATATCTTCTATCTCTTGATTACGGTGGTGATTTTTGAGGTTTATATATCTGTCAAAATTTATCAAATTGTATACTTCAAATGCGTACAGTTTATAAAACAGAAACGATGCCTCAATGAAGTTGTTTAAAATATTAAGAATCTCTTCCTCAACATCTGAACACTATTTGGAGAATGAGCATATATGTGTCATGTCTCTAATAATACTAAATCATTTGTGAGTTGGGTGAAAAAACTTCATGTTACTCATAATATCCACTTAGGAGGAATTGGATTGATAATACCCATAATATATGTTGAATGTTCAGGCTCCAAAGAACCATTCTGGAGACAATGTAGATTTTTTTCTAGTGGGCTTGATAATTTCTACTCACCTAGGAAGAGGAGACCAATAACTGAACTTTAGATCATTTCTCATGATCTATGTGATAAGTTGTATTTGTTTTCTATTGCAGCATGACACATTACCAAACTTAGCAACTTAATGCAATGTACCTTCATTGTTCCATGGTTTCTGTGGGTCTGGTGTCTGAGTATAGCTTTGCTGAGTTACCTGGTCTGTGGGTTTCACCAGGCTCTACCCCAGTATTGGTCAGGATTGAGGTCCCATCAGAGGCTTGACTGTGGAATAATTCACTTCCAAGTGCCCAGGTTATTGGCAGACTTCATCTGTGACAGTGTGACTGTAGGATCTGACCTCTCTATCTTCTTGCTGGCTGTCACCAGATGAGTACCTTAAGACCCTGGAAGCCGCTCAGAGTATCCAACCATGTGGCCTGTTCTATGAGCAGTTCATAATGTGGAAGCTCACTTCTTCAAGATCAGCAGAATCTCTTCTTTCAGTGGGCTAAGGCGTAGCTTTATAAGATGTTTGTTACTTAATCATGAGTGACTATCCCGTCACCTTTGCAATGTAATGTGATCTCATTAAGGGAGTAACTGTTTTTTATCAATCTTGCCATATTCTGTTGACTAGAGGTCCAACCACGCTCATAGGAAGTGTAGTCACCTTAGATCACTGGGGCCATTTTGTGATAGGACCCCTGAAATAAATAATTATCTCTAATAACAAATTTAAATGAAGTATCTCCAAGTAAATGTATAAACAAGTACTTGAAAACAATTTAAGCAGAGTGTGATGCAGTTTGAAATAAGCAGTGTTATCAGCACACTTATAATTTGGTTTGATTTATATCAGTTTGTTATTCATACAAAACTCCAGGACCATACCTACATGGTGTGTCTCTACATGGTGCACCAGGCCACGACGGAGTTAATGTGCTTCTCTGAAGTTGTCGATTTCCATCTTCCTCATTTGTAAAATAAGACCTGTAAATTGCAAAATGCATTCACATTCTTGAGCAGTGACTACATTTTTTTTAAATGGAGTATTTTAATAATTAACCGTTCAAAGTATCTTATGGTTGCCTACTATTCATAAAATCAAAAACATAATATAAAATAACATAGATCATAATATTAGTTACAGATGTCAACTTATTCCTTTTTTTTCTGAAGAAAAGGTGTTAATGAATTACTCGAGACTGATTTCTGACATAATTGCAGGGATTGTGCAACATATCATTCTGCATTTATGCCAGCAAATTAGCATCTGTGATTCATACAGTGGTAGCTTTCTTAATTTTATCACGTACTAAATACATGTTGTTTAGGTTTTCAGAATAACAGGTAGCTCTATACCTTCTAGACTGAAGAGAATTTACAGTTTTGCCCTTGAATTGGTGACTATTTCAAAGATGACACTAGCAATATGCCTTTGGTTTTAAGCAAAATAAAACCTCTCCTCTGATAAGCAACTAAACACTGCAAATGAATCGATAATTTCATCCTGAGAAATACTGCTTTTAATCGCTTTAGCTTTATTTTTTAAATTAATGTATTTTTCTCATGACAACTATACAATACTCAGTGCTCAATATTCATTTTCTAATACCAGGAAGGCAGCTACAGATGGTGTTAGCAGAAATTCTATTATTCTGTGTTCTTTATCATTGCATCCAAGAGCTCAGATTTGCAGACCTTCTCTGCTACTTTATTTGTAACTTTGGGTGCAATTCTTAACTAACCATAGCCTCTCATAATGCAAAGTTACACTCGAACCTACTTTTGGGTGTGTGTGATTTTTTTTTAAAAAGATGTGGGATACAATTCAGGGTTAGGTATACAAATGGTCATTATGTAGGTAAAGATTGGGCTTCACTTTGGTCCCCGCTTCACCTGGATTGAGATCAGGTACCCTTATTGATGAGGTATGTTCCCCTCTCACCTGGCAGTTTTCCACTACTGCCAATCCCTTTCTTATAGTATTATGCTAAATGTTCAGGCAGGGTCTATTTATGAGTGAGAACATGTGGTACTCAGTTCTTTGCTTCTGTGAGAGCTCACTCCTATACTCTCTAAGTCCATCCAAGTTGCGGCAAAGTTCATAATTTTGTCCTTCTTTATGCCTGCGTAATATTCCATCGTGTATATGTATCACATTTTTTTAATCCAGTCTTCTTTCAATGGGCAGCACAGTTGGTTCCATGTTTTTTCTATTGTGAATAATGTTGCAATAAATATGTGTATGCAGATATCTTTTTCGTAGACTGATTTGAGATCCTCTGGGTATGTTTCCAGAATAGGGATTGTGGGGTCCTATGGAAGGTCGATTTCTAAACCTTTTAGGAATTACTAAACTGTTTTTCACAGAAGTTGTACTAGTTTACACTCCCACCAACAGTGTAGAAACAGTGTAGAAGTGTTTCCTTTTCACTGCATTCTATCCAGCATCTGTTGTTTTTTGAGTTATTGATGATAACCATCCTGACAGAAGTTAGGTGATATCTCAGTGTAGTTTTAATTTTCATTTCTTTGATGATTAGTGAGACTGAGCATTTTTTCATGTATCTGTTAGCTGCTCGTATATCTTCTTTTGATAAGTGTCTATTCATATCTTTTGTCCACTTTTGAATAGGGCTGTTTGTTTTTTTCTTTTCGTCATGTTTGAGTTCCTTGTAGATCCTGGATGTTTGACCTTTGTCAGATACACAGTTGGCAAATATTTTTGCCATCCTGTGGGCTGCCTCCCTGATCTCCTGATGGTTTATCTGGCTTTGCAGAAGCTTGTTAGTTCGATGAGGTCTTACTTAACTATCTAATCTCTTGTGGCATGGGCATTTGTGGTTTTCATTAGGAATTGGTTGCCAGTTCCAATCCATAAGGGTGTCTCCTGAATTTTCTAAGGTTCTTACAGTTTGAGCTTTACATTTAGGTCTTTGGTCCATTTAGAGTTGACATTTGTGTATGGTGATAGGTAGGAGTCTTGTTTCAATCTTCTGCATGTGATCAGCCACCTTTTCTAGCATCATTTACTGAATAAGTTCACCTCTCCCCAGGGATTCTTGGTGGAGGCTTTGTCAAAAACGAGTTGGTTGAGAAATTGAGGTTTTGCTTCAGGAATCTCTATCCTATTTCATTGTTCTATATTCCTGTTCTTGTGCCAATACCAGGCTGTTTTGACTATTGTATCCTTATTATAATGTTTAAAGTCTAGAAGTGTGATACTTCCTGCTTTGTTTATTTTGCTGAGAATTGTTTTGGCTATTCATGATCATTCATGTTTCCATATTAATTTCTGTATTGTCGTCTCCAGATCTGAGAAGAATGCTGCGGGCAATTTAATGGGTGTTGCATTAAATCTGTTGATTGCCTTGGGTACGATGGACACCATAACAATGTTGATTCTTCCAATCCATGAGCATGGGCTATTTTTCCATTTGTCTGTGTCATCTTTGATTTATTTGAGCAGTGTTTTGTAGTTTTTGCTGTAAAGTATTTCATATCTCTGGTTAGGAAGATGCCAAGGTATTTCATTTATTTTGTGGCTATTGTGAATGGGATTGTGCCGTTTATTAGGGTTTCTGACTGTTTATTATTGTTGTATAGGAATGCAACTGTCTTTTGCACGTGTATTTTATACCCTGAGACTTTGCCAACATCCTTTATCTGTGCAAGGGGGTTTTTGACAGATTCTCTTGGGATTTCAAGATATAGGATCATGCCATCTGCAAAGAAGCATAGCTTCATTTCCTTTTCTTCTCTTTGGATATCATTGATTTCCTTCTCTTGTCTGATTGCTCCTTCTAGGACTTCTAACACTATGTTGAACAGGAGGGGTGAGAGCAGACGGCATTATGTTGTTCCAATTTTCAGGGGAAATGGTTTCAATTTCTCTGTGTTTAGTAATATGCTGGCTATGGGTTTATCATAGTTGACTCTTATTATTCTGAGGTATGTTCAACTATGCCTAGGTGTTCAAGGGTTTTAATCAAGAAGGGATATTGGATTTTATCAGAAACTTTTTCCGTGTCTATGATAATACCATGTGATTCTTGTTTGTATATCTGTCAATGTATTTAATTATGTCTATGGTCTTGTGGATGTTGAACCCAGGCATGAAGCCTGTTTGGTCATGGTGGATGATTTTTGAGTTGTGATGCTGGATCCGGTCTGCTAGGAATTTGTTGAGAATTTCAGCATCTATGTTCATCAAGGATATTGGTGTGTAGTTCTCTTTTTTTGTTGGATCTTTACCTGGTTTGGGTATCAATGTGATATTAGCATCATTAAACAATTTGGGGAGAGTTCCATCTTTCTCGATTATCTGGAATACTTGAATAGGATTGGTATCAGCTCCCCTTTGTATGTTTTATAGATTTCTGCTGGAAAACCATCTAACCCAGCACTTTTTTGTTTGTTTGGTAGGTAATTTCTTATTGAAATCAATCTCCTGGGTTGTTATTGGCCATTTAGGGTCTCAACTTCTTGTTTCAACCTTGGGAGGCTGTGTGATGTCATAAAATCCTCCATTTTATTTAGGTTTTTGAGTTTGTTTCCATAAAAGTGTATATAGTGATGTCTGATAACCTTTTGTATTTCTTTGGGGATAGTTATGACTTGATCTTTTGCATTTCTGATTGTGTTTATTTGGGCTTTTTCTCTTGTTTTCTTGGTCACTATGGCTGGGGTCCATCAACCTTGTTTATCCTTTCAAAGAACCAGCTTTTTGTTTTGTTCTTCTTTTCTATTATATTTTATCTTCTATGTCCTGTATTTGGACTTTCATTTTTGTGATCTGTATTCTTCTGCTTAAGTTAGGGTTTTCCTGGTCTTGCTTTTCCAGCTCCCTTGGGTGATTTGTTAGATTGTTAACTTGTGATCTTTCAATTTTCCTTATGAATGTTCATAGATATATTAATTCTTCTTCAAGTACTACTTTCTTGGCATCCAGAGATTTTGGTAAGATGTTTCTTTGTTTTCATTTTTCCCGGGAAGCTTTTAATTTCTGTTTTGATTTCTGTGTTGACCCAAGAATTGTTCAACATCATGATGTTTAGTGCCCACATCTTTGCATGTTTTTGGGGAACTTTGTTGGTGTTGACTTATTTTTATTCCACTGTGATCTGAGAAAGTGTATGGTAGTATTTCAATCTTAAGAAATTTATTTATGCTTGATTTACAGCTGAGGATGTGGTCAATCTTGGAGTACATTCCATGTGGTGATGAGTAGAATGTGTATTCCATGGTTGTCGTGTGGAGTGTTCTGTAGGTATCTATTAAGTCCATTTGGTCAAGCATCAAGTTGAGGTTTCAGATCTCCTTGTCGATTTTTTGCCTTGATGATCGGTCTAAGGTTGTTAGTGGTGTATTTGAGTCCTCAGTTATGATAGTATTAGAGTCAATATCTTTTTTTAGTTTACCTAGAAATTGCTTAATAAAAATCGGGACTCCTATGTTGGGTGCATATATGTTTAGGATGAATATTTCTTGCTGATTGATTGAATCTTTTATCATTATGTAGTGACCTTCTGCATCTTTTTAAATTTTTGATAGCTTAAAGGATATTTTGAATGAATGGGTAGATGTATGAAGCAGATATATATCTCATTATAAGAAAACTTTTTGTCTAGAAGACAAACCATAATTTAGATGAATAAAAGGTTTTGCGATTTTTAAAAAATCCTTTTTATATTCCTCAAGAGGCTTTCTATAAATAAAACTCTCTAGTCTAGATGAAACAGATTTGCTCAGTTTTAAAATATATATTAGAAAAACATATGTTAAAACTCAAATTAAACAAGCTTTTATCGACATGGCTCAATCTCAACTCAGATTAATTTGGTAGAGGTGAAAATGAATTCTTTCACAGAAATCATCTTGCCTTATTTTAGAATGACGTTTCCATCTGGGTGGCATTTTTAAGAGAGAAAATGAGCAGAATAAAGAAGGGGGGAGGGTTGTTGAAGGTGCCTTTCCTTAAATATGAGAAGACCCTCCCAATAAAAACAAAATTGTCTTTTGGAGGACAATCCTCCTGTTACTTCCGCCCTCTAGGAATGTGTTCTAGAAACCCATCCACATCAGCTTACCAGTTAGTATTTTGTAAGAGGCTGCATTGGCTTCTGTGAATATTTCTGGATATTCTTTCAACGCATTTGCCCATTTCATGATGGGTGACTTACACAAACAAGCTGTCCACACGGTGCTGAGTATTCAGCAGTTTGTAAACAAAAGCAGCATGCCCTCCCATGCCCCATCCTTATTCACCCAATCTCGCCCCGACTGACCTTTTTTTTTCACTTGATGAAAAAAATCCTCCTAGGAAAGTGGCTTGCTGATATGGAAGAGGTAAAACAAAAAACAACGGAGGAACTGAAAGGCATCAAAATTTACAGGCGCAAAACTGTTATGAGCAGTGGAAAAAAGCATCTCAGTGGGTGCATTGCATCAAATGGAGAGTGCTTTGAAGTTTAAACATGTAAGAATAAGTACTTTTTTATTATAAATAAATATTTTGGATCCCAAAACACCAGAATCTGAAAAAAATGCATGCTGGGTTTAGTAGAGAAGATTTGAGTGTGTTTCCACATCTTTACTAGTTAAAAAATAGTATATTTGTATTTTTATGACTCTGGGCCATTCAGATTCTCTCTCTCTCACAGACACACACACACACAAAACTCGGGAATAGGGACCTATTCAGGAAGGGATACTCGTGAAATCAAGAGTGGAAAATGGATATTTGTATCAAGATTGATATATGCTATGGGAATAAAAGAAGAAAATGTCAATGTGTGGCGATATATGGGGTTTGGGTTGTTGTTTTAAGGTTAGACAAGGCTCGAGAAAGGGAATTTCATCAAAATATATAAAACCAAAAGGGGCATGGTATGTGGCAATTGATTTGTGCAACAACCCTGGTGTCCCACATTCCAATGTGTAGGATCCTATTTGAAATATAGTAGAGATTGTTTTAGGATGAGATCTAAGTTTATTTCTAAGTAGGTAATAAATTCAGAGGGAAAATGGCACAGGAAATTTCCTCATAAGTCATTACGATGAGTCATGAGGTTTCTAATATACATCCCTAAGTTTTGCAGCCGATATCATGAGGGCCAAACCTTTGATACAGCATGGACCCTACTGAAACCTCCATCAGAGAAAAATCTACCAGACTCAGTCGTGAGTTGATGACTATACTTCCCTTCATGGTTATTAGAGAGACAATGGACGTGCCTAGTGACTTAGGTTTCCTTTTTTTAATGGGCTAAAAATAGTGAAACGACTTGAACACAAGGAGAGGGAAAGGAAGAGAACAATTGTGCCTGGGTAGACAACCTAAAAAAATGGACATTTCTGAGCCAATATTTGTAAAGCAATGGGTAGACCAGAGTATGTGTAAAGTGTCCTCAAAATTATTTATCACAATGGCCAATAGTCAGAGATGAGACAACATCTAGAAAGGCAAATAAGAAAACTTACAGATTAGCTAGAATTGTGAATTATCATACTCAGAGGGCATATTAAGTAATCTGGAAGTTCAACCTAGATTTTAATGATCTGTGATTATTGTATACAGGACTAGCATGAGGAATGAGCTATGACATGTAAGTTTTTAGAAAACTTAACCGCAACTATCTGGATTTTATGGATTCTTTTAGTTACTCAGTCCTCTCTTCTGAGTCATCATTGTATATGCTTAGGTAGTTTTTGTTATTTGTTTTGTAGGTTTCCTGTCACAGTTATTCTACTTGTCACTTCTTCTCCCCTCTCCATAATTATGTATGCTCAGACAGGGAAGATTCCCACTCCTAATTTTGAATTGTATTGCCATAGTTATGCTTACTTTTCATTTTTCTGTCACCCTTGATAGTGTTTCCAGTCCTTTCTCAGGGAAGCACACAGAACACCAAGCCACCAACATTATGTTCATATGCTGTAAAACAAACTGTGTCCCTCATGTTGAACTCTTCAGCCAGGGCTGTTCCCAAGTGCTTGGCTAAGTCCATGCCCTCTGGGAATTCGTTGTGCTCACTTGAGCACAAATGTCTTCCCATCCTGCTGCCTTTAATCTTATTAGCTGGTACCTAAATTGAAAAATGGAATGATACTGGAATCTGTTTGGAATCCAGTGCATTGCTCCTTAGGATGAAATGCCAAGTAGACACACAGCCAGGCTGTTTCCAGGTAATACAGAAGCATCAGCATGAGTCACAAATGCTCTGGGTGGATGACACTTCTCAGATTGATGGCTGCCATCTGAATGCTTTGTCTCTGTGCTTGAAAGTAGGGTGGAGCACATCCCTTTCAAACCTCCAGAATTAATTCTTTTTTCATACTGGCCGATAGATTCAGCTATGGTCGCATCACAGGAAGAATCCTAAAACTTACATTGTCCTCGTTCTTTCCTTTTTTTTTTTTTCAAATTCTTCAGTCAGAATAAAATGGTGCACTCCTAACAGAGAACATCCCTGATCACGTGTGTTCATGGAGACCACGCTATGCTTTTCAAAAACACCCTAGTGATAACAGCATTAAGGTCAATCTTCAACTATAATTAGAGTTACTGTCTTTCTTCTCTTCAAAATAAATTATTTTTATATATTGCAGAATAATTTCAGATTTACTGAAAAGTTGTAAAGATACAGCAGAGCTCTGGTATACCCTCCACCCAGTTTTGTCCATCGTTAACATCTCACAGGACCACGTATACTTCAAAACAAAGAAACCAACATTGGTGGATTATATAAAAAAGACTATTATTATAGTCTTTATTTGGATTTCACCGGGTTATCTAATAATATTATTTTTCTGTCTCAGGATCCAGTTCAGGGTACTTCCCTGCATTTACTTGTAATTTCCCCCAGTCTCCTTTCTCTGTAACAGTTACTGTCATTCCATTTTTCTTGACCTTGACTGTCTTAAAAAGTTATCCTACAAACTATCATCCAGTCTGGGTTTGCCCAGTGTTTTTTCTCATTATTTAGTCTGCAGTGATGAGTTTTTGGAAAGAATACCACAGAAGGGAGTGCCCTTCTCATCACATAATGTCAGAGATAGGTGACAGCCACATGACATCACAGAGAATGATAACTTTCCCCTCTTGTTAAGTGATGGCTAAATTTGCTAGGGTTTTACTGTGAAGTTGCTATTTTTTCCAAGTCCTTCCTTTGGAAACAAGGCTCTAAATCTAGTGCATTCCCCAGTCTACTCATCTCTCTAATGGCTACAATCAAATCTATGACTAATATCCAGGATGATTATAACATAATCCAAGTTAAATCTTGCATATGCCTCTAGACAGCAGTAGAAGTCAACATAGCCAGTGTCCTACTACCTGTGCAAAGTGTCCCATCCTTTTCAGAAAGAGTTCAACCATAAAACTCGCATGAGCTCCAGACTCCTATCCCCTTCCTTTACCCCAAAGAATTAGACCCAGAGGAGATAGTTTACATATTTGAATTATGACAAAGCTGGGTGGCAGAGAGGAAAGAAGTCACCTCTGATTCATCTTGAGCTTTTTGTTTTATTTTCTAGTCATCACTAAGTGAACTTATTTAAACGTTATATTGTGGGCGATCCTTTTGGGTCCCCTCCCACTGTGGGAGTCTTTCTGTCCTCTCAATAAATCCTGCTTCAAAAATCAATCAATCAATCAATCTTATATTGTGATCTCTGACCAGGCACTACCATAATAAGTGAGACCAGCGTTAGTTAACTATTGCAACTATGTCTTCATGCTTATTGTGGAACTGCTGCAGACTTCCAAACTACATATTACGGTTAGTGATTTAGAAATGTTTCAGTAAGTGTGGCATCAGGTTCTGAACTCTATGCAGGTAATGTTTTTATCCGTCAAAACATTTACTTATGAATATGCTATATCATTTACTTTTTGCTTTAAGTAACCAAAGGAGTGAAAATGATGGTTTCTTTCCCATTTAAAGCTTAACAAATGTTCACACTTTTGAAGGTGAAGACCACCGCATTTTGTATTCTCGTGTGACACTTATTGTAGTGGAATAATTCCTTTTGGTGGAATGAATAATTACCTTGAGAAGGGAGTGACAATAGGAACAGTCAAAGATGTTGAAATGAAAGTTGCTTAACTAAATACTTTCTGTTCAGCTTTTCTGACTCTGGTCTTCGTACCATCTTCTTTTCTCTGGGTAGTTTAATCGATGGGTAACAGCTCTGATATTAGGAATGTTAATCCTTTGTCATAGTGTTGAAAATGTGGTCCCAGGTTGTCATTTGTGTTTCATTCTCATTCATTATGTTTTTCCACATAGATATTTTTTCAATACAGTTTTTTTTTTTTTTTAATTTTAAAGATGTAGGGGCTTTGGCCCCCTCCTCTACCTTGGGAAGATGAACCACCTTTTTCTCTGTCTCTCTAATTTCTAAATAAACTATATTTTCTACTCTAAAAAAAGAGATGTGGGGTACAATTCAGGGTTAGGTACATAAGTGATCATCATATAGGTAAAGTTTGGGTACCCTTATTGATGTCATATGTCTCCCTTCCCTCCTCTGACAATTTTTGACTACTACCAATCTCTTTCTTGTAGTATTAGGGTAAATGTTCAGGACCTGCTTAAGAATGAGTACATGTAGTACTCAGATCTTTGTTTCTAGGATAGATCACTGAATGCAATAGACTCTAAATCCATCCAGGTTGCTGCAGAGTCTATAACTTTGTTTTTCTCTATGGTTATGTAATATTCCATCATGTATAGGTATCACATTTTCTTTATTCAGTCCACTTTCAATACAGTCGTATTTTTAAAATATTTCTTCTCAGCGGTTCTCATATTCTCATATTCTCATATTCTATATTCTCACAATTTGCCTTCCCACATCAGTAGAAGATATATGTTTACCTCTGATTTTCTTAGTATTTTCAGATTTTTATTTTCACATCTATTTTTGAGCAATCTGTTCTGCCCCTTTGTTTTTCTTGTTTTTTGTCCTGTGGTATTGAGGAAAAATTAAGTGTCTCCTTCAGGGTCACACAGAAAGCAAGTGGGTGGAGCCCGGCTTGAACCTAGCAGACACTTGCACTCTCAGCTGTTGTCAGAGTTGCCTCACCTCCGCTGAGGATTTACAGATATTTTGAGTCTAACACGACTGAGTCTTTCTATGCAAGAACAGCTACGCTTTTGCTGAATGTAGAAAATGCTAATACCTATGAAGGTGGTGAAGTCGTCAAGGCAGGGGCTGGTATCATTGTGTTCCTGTATATTTTCACACTGTCTTTAACTAAACTCAAATAACTTACTGTAAGGGGCTCTCTGCTGTGTTTTTGTGTCTTTGTGGTAGTTTGGAAGAAGAGGAATGCTTTTGCAGTGTTTTAATGCTGGAAAGAATTTGAAGAAGGGGGTATTATGATAAGGTCATATACTATCTAGTGACCTTGCCACAAATTTCACTGTATGTACCCCTTAATTTGAAACGCTTTCTGTATCATGCTGTCTTTAGGTCCAGGCTGCTGTGGTCTGAATGTTTTTGTACTCCCGAAACTCACGTTGAGACTTAATCCCTGTCGTTGTGGCATTAAGAGGTGGGGCCCTTTGAGATGTGATTAGATCATGAGAGATCTTCCCTTGTGGATGGGATTAGAATCCTCCCAAAAAAGATGGAAGGGAGCTGCCTTGTCCCTTCCTCCATGTGCAAATGCAGAAACAGGTATCATCTATGAAGGCCTACCAGACACCAGAGCTGCTGGTACCTTGATCTTGGACTTCCTGGCTTCCAGGACTGTGAAAAATGCATCATTGTTGTTTATTCATTGCCCAGTCAACCAGTATTGTGTTAAAGAAAAACAAATGGACTGAGGCACAGCTTTTACTACCTGAACTGGACAGTAAGCCTGTCATTGAGCTCCAAATTCTGTTCCAAATTTAGATGGATATGTTTCAAAGAAAAGAAGGGGAAAAGTCAGAAAGGAATATGTTTTTAAAAAGAAGAGATAACCAGGCATGGTGGATCAAGCCTGTAATCCCAGGATTTTGGGAGGCTGAGGTGAGAGGTTTTCCTGAGCTCAGGGGCTCAAGACCTGCCTAGGCAACTTGGTGAGACCTCATCTCTAGAATATATATAAGAAAAAAATTAGCCAGGCCTGATAGCACATGCCTGTAGTTCTGGCTACTTGGAAGACTGAGGCAGAAGGATTGCCTGAGTCCAGCAGGTCAATGCTGGGGTGACATAAGCATGCAACTACATTCCAGCCTGAGTGACACTCTGACTCAAAAAAAAAAAAAAAAGAAGAGATAAAATAGAGAGATGGAAGATATTAATGCTTCCTAGAATGACAGAGAATCTTGGTAGTGACTTCAGAGATGAATCTATGTGCCCCTAGAAGATATTTCACCAGCTACTAACTGAAAAAGAAAACAGCTTTGTTTTAGGGTCTTGGACTGCTCTAATGAAGTACTACATACTGGCTGATTTATTAAGAACAGAAATTCATGTCCCACTGAATTTATTCTGGAGGCTGGAAATCTAAAATCGTGGTGTTTGTGCTTGATGATTGGTTGTCTGATGAGGCCTTTTTTCTGCTTCCAAGATGGCACCTTGTTGCTGCATGCTCTGGAGGAGAGGAAAGCATGTTCTCACATGGCAAAAGGGGTGGAAGAGGGGGAAAAGGGGGCATGCTTTTTCTTTTCATTAAAATATTTTTATAGCCGGGCTTGGTGGCTTAGCCTGTAATGCTGCGCCTTTGGGAGGCTGAGGTGAGTGGAATGCCTGAGCCCGCGGGTTCAAGACCCGCCTGGGCAACTTGGCAAGACCTCATCTCTACAATAAATCAAGAATCAGCCGGGCGTGGTAGCGCACGCCTGTAACTCCGGCTACTCAGAAGACTGAGGCGGAAGGATCGCGGGAGCCCAGTGGGTCGAGGCTGCGGTGGTCGGGAGCAGCCAGTGCACTCCAGTCTGGGTGACGGAGCGAAACTCCAACTCAAAAAAAAAAAAATTATTTTAAAGATGTAGGGTACAATTAAGATTTAGGTATACAAGTGGTCATCATACAGGTGAAGTTTAGTCCTCCCTTTGGTCCACACTTTGAGATCAGGTGCCCTTATTGATGTTATGTGCTCCCACCCTGGCAGTGTCCCGCTACTGTCAATCCTTTTCTTACTGTATTATGGTAAATGTTCAGGGTCCACTTATGAATAAGAATATGTGATACTCAGTTCTTTGTTTCTATTGCAGATCACTGAGTATGATAGACTTCAAATCCATGCAAAGTCAATAATTGTGTTCTTCTTTGTGGCTGCATAATATTCCATTGTGTATATGTACCACATTATTTTTTATCCAGTTCAGTTTCAGTGGGCAGCATGGTTGGTTCCATGTTTTTGCTATTGTGAATAGTGCTGCAATAAACGTGCATGCACAGGTATCTTTTTTGTAAAGTGATTTAAGTTCTTCTGGATATATTCCCAGACGGGGGATTGCTGGGTTGTATGGAAGGCCAATTTCTAAGTATAGGAATCACCACTCTATTTTCCATAGAGGCTGAATTTGTTTGCACTTCCAACAATGTAGAAGCATTGCCTTTTCTCCCTATCCTTGCCAGCAACTGTTGTTGTTTGTTTTGTTAATGATGGCCATTCTTACTGGGGTTAGGTGGGATCTCAGTGTGGTTTTGATTTGCATGTCTCTGAAGATGGTGAGGATGAGCATTTTTCATGTGTCTGTTGGCTGCTCATGTGTCTTCTTTTGGGAAGTGTCTATTCATGTCATGTCTTTTGCCCACTTTTTAATGGGGTTGGGTTTTTTTTTTCTTTTTCTTTTTTCCTTTCTGCACGTTTTAGTTCCTTGTAGGTCCTGGATGTTAGGCTCAGGTCAGACATGCAGTTAGCAAATATTTTTTCCCATTCTGTGGACTGTCTCCCCCTTGCTCTCTTGATGGCTTCTTTTGCTTTGCAGCTTTTCAGTTTGATGAGGTCTCACTTGTCAGTCTTATCTCTTATGGCAAGGGTTTGGGGGGTTTTGATCAGGAATTGGTTGCCAATTCTGATTTCTGTAAGGGTGTCTCCTGCATTTTCGAAGATTCTTAACATGTGTGGTTTATGTTTAGGTCTTTGATCCATTTGAAGTAAATTTCTGTGTATGGCGATAGGTAGGGTTCCTGTTTCATTCTTCTGCACATGGTCAACCAGTTTTCCCATCACCATTTATTGAATAGGTTCTCCTCTCCCCGGTGGTTATTTTTGGAGGCTTTGTCAAAGATAAATTGGATGTGAAATTGAGGTTTTGCTTCTAGAGTCTCTATTCTGTTTAATTGGCCTATATGCCTCTTCTTGTACCAATACCGGGTTATTTTGATTATTATAACTTTACAATAAAGCTTAAAGTCTGGAAGTGTGATTCCTCCTGTTTCTTTTGCTAAGGATTGTTTTGACTGTTCACAGTTGTTCATGTTTCCATATGAATTTCTGTGTTGTTGTTTCCATGTCTGAGAAGAATGATGTTGGTAATTCAGTGGGTATGGTGTCGAATCTGTAGATTGCCTTGGGTAGGATAGACATCTTAACAGTGCTGCTTCTTCCAAAGAACATGGAATATTTTTCTATTTGTTTGTGTTATCTTTAACTTCTTTGAGCAGTGTTTTGTAGTTTTCATTGTAAAGGTCTTTCATTTCTCTGGTTAGGAAGTTGCTGAGGTATTTCCTTATTTCACTTTTTTCTCTGTTTTTTGGCTATTGTGAATGGGATTGTGCTCTTTATTTGGTTCTCTACCTGTTTGAGGTTGGTGTATAAGAACGTGATTGTCTTTTGCACGTTTGTTTTGTACCCTGAGACTTTGTCAAAGTCCTTTATCAGTGCAAGGAGGTTTTTGACAGATTCATTTGTATTTTCAAGGTATAGGATCATATCATCAGCAAAGAGGGATAACTTGTCTTCTTATTTTCCTATTTGGATACCCCTGATTTCCTTCTCTTGTCTAATTGCCTGAGCTAGGACTTCCAACACAATATTGAACAAGAGGGGTGAGACAGGGCAGCCTTGTCTTTTTCCCATTTTCAGGGAAAAATGCTTCCAACGCCTGTCTGTTTAGCAATATGCTGGCTGTGTGTTTATGGCTCCTACTATTTTGAGGTATGTTTTCCCTATGACTAGGTGCTCAAGGGTGTTTATCAAGAAGAAATGCTACATTTTATCAAAAGCTTTTTCTGAGCTGGGCTCGGTGGCTCAGCCTGTAATCCTGCGCCTTTGGGAGGCTGAGGTGAGTGGATTGTCTGAGCCCGCGGGTTCGAGACCTGCCCGGGCAACTTGGCAAGACCTCATCTCTACAATAAATCAAAATGAGCCGGATGTGGTAGCGCACATCTGTAGTTCCAACTACTCGGAAGGATCGCTGGAGCCCAGCAGGTCGAGGCTGTGATGGCCGCTCTGGGCAACAGAGTGAGACTCCAACTCCAAAAAAAAACAAAACAAAAAACCTTTTTCTGTATCTAATTATATAGTTATGTGGTTCTATTTTTTTACATCTGTGATGTATGTAATTACATTTATAGTGTAGCGAATGTTGAACTAGCCCTGCGTCCTGGGGATGAAGCCTATTTGGTCATGGTGGGTGATTTTTGAGAGGTGTTGTTGGATCTGATTTGCTAGAATCAGGTTGAAGATTTTTGCACATACATTCATCAGGGATATTGGCCTGTATTTCTCTTTCTTAGTTGGATCTTCACCCAGTTTGGGTATCAGTGCTATGTTAGATTTATAAATCATATGGGGAGCATTCCATCTTTCCCGATGTCCTGGAATATTTTCAAGATAATTGCAAATAGCTCCACTTTGTGTGTTCTGTTAGAATTCTGGTGGAAATCTGTCTGCTCCAGGACTTTTTTAGTAGGTAGTTTTCTTATGACAGAATTAGTTTCATGGGTTGTTATTGTCTATTTAGGATCTCAGTTTCTTCTTGTTTCAAGCTTGGGAGGTGGTGTGATGTCAGAAAGTTCTCCATTTCATTTAGGTTATCTAGTTTACTTCCATACCAGTGTGCATAGTAATCTCTGAAAATCATTTGTTTTTCTTCAGGATCAGTTTTGACTTGATCTTTTGCATTTCTGATTGTATTTATTTGAGTTTTTTCTCTCTTTTTCTTGGTCATTCTGGCTAGAGGTTCATCAGTCTTGTTCATCCTTTCAAAGAACCAGCTTTTTGTTTTCTTGATTTTTCTATGGTATTTTTGTCTTCTATATCCTATTTTTGGGCTTTTACTTTGGTGATCAGGATTCTTCTGCTGAAGTTAAGGTTTTGGTAGTCTTGCCTTTCCAGTTCCCTTAGGTGATTTGTTAGGCTGTCAACTTGTTCTCTTTCTATTTTCTTTTCTTTTTCTTTTTTGTTGGAGTGTCACTCTGTCACCCAGGCTGGAGTGCAGTGGCACACTCACAGCTACCCCAGCATTGACCTGCTGGGTTCTGGTGATTCTGCCACCTCTGCCTTCCAATTTGCCAGAACTGCAGGCATGGGCTACCATGCCCAGTTAATTTTTTTTTTTTATTGTAGAGACGAGGTCTCATCAAGTTGCCCAGGCTGGTCTCCGCAGGCTCAGGCAATCCATTTGCCTTGGCCTCTCAAAGTGCTGGGATTACAGGCTGTCACCGAACCCAGTCTCTTTCTATTTTCCTGATGTGTGTTCAGAGAGATATAAATTCCCCTCTCGGTACTGTTTTCATGGCATCCCTGAGATTTTGGTAAGATATTTCTTTGTTTTTGTTTGTCTCCAGGAATGTTTTAATTTTTGTTTTGATTTCTGTGTTGACCTAGGAGTTGTTCAGCATCATGCTGTTTAGTGCCCATTTCTTTGTGGGGTTTGGGAGAATTTTGTTGGTGTTGGTATTTATTTGTATTCCACTCTGGTCTAAGAAGGTACATGGCAGTATTTCAATGTTGTGAAATTTGTTTATGCTTGAATTATGGCCAAGGATGTGATCAATCTTGGAGTACATTTTATATGTGATGAGTAGAATGTATGTCTGTGATTTTTGGGTGAAGTGTGCTGTAGGTATCTACTAAGTCCATTTGGTCAAGCGTCAAGTTGAGATTCTGTATCTCTTTGCTGATTTTTTGCATTGATGATCTATCTAGGGTTGTTAGTAGGGTATTTAAATCTCCAGCTCTGATAGTTGCTCAAGTCAATATCTTTTTTTAGTTTACCTAGAAGCTGCTTTATGAAAGTCCATGCTCCTATGTAAGGTGCATATATGTTTAGGATGGATATTTCTTATTGATGGATTGAACCTTTTATCATTTATGTAGTGACCTTCTGTATCCTTTAAAATTTTTGATAGCTTAAATGTTATTTTGTCTGATTCTAAGATCACAACTCCTGCTTTCTTTTGTATTCCGTTTGCCTGAAAATTTGTTTTCCATCCTCTTACTTTGATTCTGTGAGTGTCCTTTATGGTGAGATGGGTCTCCTGGAGACAATATATTGTTGCATCATGATATTTTATCCAATTTGCCATTCTATGTGTTTTCAGTGGTGAATTTAGTCCATTCACATTTGGGCTAATTATTGAGATGTAAGAGTTTATTCCCGTCATGAGCTGTTTATAGAGTTTGTTGTTGTTGCTGTTTGTTTGTTGCCTTTCTTTTGATTTTGGGCTTGATTTATGTGTGTTTTCAATCTTTTTCCTGTATTCTTGGGAAGGGTGTTGTCATTCTTATTTTTCTTTCTTCTGTGTTCAATACTTTCTTAAGTGTTTCTTGTAGAGTTGGTCTGGAGGCAGCATAAGCTCTTGGGGATTGAATATCTGGGAAAGATTTTAATTCTCCATCACTGATGAAATTTAGCTTAGCTGAGTAGGTAATTCTTGGTTGAAATTGTTTTATCTTTGAGAACTTAGAAGATTGGACCCCAATCTCTTCTAGTCTGATGTGCTTCTGTAGATAAGTCTGCTGCTATTCTAATTTGTCTTCCCTAGTTGGTACTCTGGCCTTTCTCTCTTCTGCTTTAGGATTCTTTCTTTTAGACCTACTTTGTGTAAGAAAATCACTATGTATCTAGGAGCTGTTCTTCCCATTTTTTGACTTGCAGGGTCTCTCTGGATCTGTGTTTTAATGGTTGCATCTCTGATGAGATGAGGGAAGCTTTCTTGGATAATTTCATGGAATATTTATTCCAGTGTGGTCTCTGTCTCTCTATCTGCCTCAGGGATTCCAATTAATCTTAGATTTGGCCTCTTGATGTAATTGGTCATCGCTTAAAGCCTTTGTTCCATCTTTTTGAACTTCTTTTCTATGTTTTTAACAGTTTGGGTTAGTTCCATATTTTGGTTCTCAAGCTCTGAGACTCTTTCTTCTGTTTAGTTAATCCTGCTTTCCATGCTTATCAGTTTGCTATTTATTTCATTCACTGCATTCTTTATTACTGTTATCCCAATTAACAACTCCTTCATTCTTTCCTCTTGTCTCTCCTCATTTCTATTTATTCTCTCTATTACTATCTTGATATCTGGGTTTGTGGTTTAAAACTAGCCATCCTGGGGGCTATTCATAGTTTGGGTTTCAAAGTCTGTATTTTCAGTTGTTGCTCTCCCAGGGGTCTGGATGAGGCCCATATCCTTCGTTTTTTCTTCACTTGTGTAGGTTTTCCTCCCCCCCCCCCCTTTTTTTTACCTCTTCTTTAATTCTGTTGTTCAGTGATGGGGGGATAGCTTTTACTTCTGTTTGCTCAACTTCCTATTATTCCTCATGTAGATTCTCTGGCTTTGTTCAATTTGAAGCTGGGCTTGCAGTGGAGTGCTGTGCTTTTTGCAGTTTTTATATTTAATTAAGGGGAGAGCTGTGATTCAGAGCTATCTGCCAATCCCAGGACCCACTGACAGGTGGACCCCCAGATCCCACTTCCCACCACCTTATAATCTTTTCATGTAGTGGGGGTGTATTTTTGCCCTCTGAAAGCAAAATGAGATAAGAAAAAGTAAAAGAATGGAAAAGGGTAGGAAGAAGACAAAAAGAAGGTGGAGACAGAGAAGAAGAGGGAGAATAAACAGGCATACCAACTGACAAACAGAGAAACAAAGATAGCAAAAACAAAACAAAAAACATACAGGCAGTCATACAAACAAGCAAACAAATACCCCCTATTGATGTACTCTCCCTCAAAAATACCCTTACACAAACATAAAAATCTTTTTAAAAAGCATTAAAATATCAGAAATAAAGCAAATATGAAAATGTTAAAAAAAACAACAAAGAAAGAGAGAAGAAAAAACAATTAAAAAGGAAAAAACAAACAAAATAAAAATAAACTTGCTCTGTGGTCGTTTCTGTAATTCCAAGTTCTTTTTGGCTGCCATCACTGCATTAAGGTGTGACTCTGGTCTCCAGCCCATCCTTTCTGCTCTCAGCTCAGGATGATAGATTTGCTCCCAGGGTGGGTCAGATGTCATGCCCCGTGGACTTCTGTGGGAGGAGGATGGATCAGATCCAGACTCACCTGACTTGTTTGTGACTGTGGTTGCTGTGAAGTCTCCCACTCAGATCTGACGCTTCTGTGCCTATTTCAGATCCAAGGAGGGCATCTGTCTCTCCGAGTCTGATGAGGGGATAGCCGCGGGGTCCCAGCTTGGAGGTTAGACAGAGCTGGGCAGGGAAATGCAGGTCTCCGCCCGGTCCTGGGACAGAGAAGATGGTACCAGTCAGCATCTCCTCACTGACTGCAAGGCTCCATTCCAGATTTCCATGCCTTGCCTTCTCCACGGTTCCCGCTGCTCACGCCCAGTCTGCTGCCACAGGTGATGACATAGATCAGGTGCCATGTGGCGAGGAGTGGCTGTTCTCGGCTGCCTCCTCTCAAGAGAGCCCTGAGAATGGCAGATGATCCTGCACACCGGGGGCTCCAATCTCAGGGCTCTGATAGGTTGCAGTCACCTCCGGAGGAGACCCCCCCGGGTGTGTGAATCCTCGTCTCCCCTCAGACGAACTTTCACTCACCCGCTGGCACATACCCACTCATGCAGGGAGTCTTTATGGAAGCTTCTTTTGTGGAGGCCCTCACACTCTGACCTGTTCCATCACCATCTTGCCTCTCTCTCCACTTCATGGGTTTGAAGTATGAGTACTAGGTTAAGGCCAATAAGCCCCCTTTATGCTTTATCATGTCACTATTATCTGCTTCACTGCATTATGTCAAAAAAGCAAAAAAATGAGCTTTCATGAAGGACCACTCAGCTGTAGCTGCAAGTACAACATGCTCGCCATCTTTCTTCCCAGAAAGGAAGCTATAATAGATGTGGTGGTCAGGGTCTGTCTCTTTCTGTCTCCCTCTCAAGTTTACACAGGCTTGGAAGAACAACCTCAAACAGAAGTAGAGACCTCAGGAAACATGTTTCATGTCCATTCTGTTTTCCCTGTGGTTTTGCAGTGACTTCATAGCAGTGAGTGATGTGTTTCACTTGTGTAAACTTGGATCAAGTGATAATGTATCTTAGTTTTATACCCTCTTTTATTCTCTTTTAGTTTCCCTTTCATTTGACATGGTGGTCATCAGATTCAGTTATGAGTAGCCAGAGGTTAGAACCACATGCACTGCACACAGTGGCTTTACCAACGTCCCTGCCCTCCATGGCCAGTGTATTCTTGACCTGTGTCACCTCCTCACACATTCATTACTAGCCTGTTCATTTGGAACATAGTGATGAGTGAACACTCATTCTGAGACTCTGATTCTCAGGAAAATTTTTGAAAGTTGCAAGTATCCCATACTAGGAATGAGCTTTTCTACATCTCCCCTTATACCATAACTTTATATAAATTATTTTAAAATTCATTTTAAATCCTATGAGTAGGCTCTAAACTTTGCTGTGAGAGGAACTCACTGAGTCTTGCTATTTAATTACTTGGTCACTTGGTATTCTAAAACAGGAAAACCAGTTGTTAAAAACACCTGCAAAAGCAAATACTTGAAACCTTTGCTTCTTTTTTTTAGGTTGTATTATCTTAAACTTAACTTTACTTGAGTTTTTTACTGGAAATATCTAGTTGTTTCACACACACACACACACACACACACACACACACACACACACACACACACACAATTATACTCCCTAGCTCTAATTCAATCCCTTTTCTTCTTAACAACACGGATTTTCAGCTATTCTTCTTTAGTAGTACCTTATCACCAAAGATACCGCATGAAAACGCACTGAGTCTTAAAGCCTGCCATACTGATCCATATCAGCGACGCACGTGTTCGTTAGATGTTCTTCACGGACGAAGAACAGAATTGTATGGCAGCCCGGGACAAAGCACCATATGGCTGGGATGAGGACAAGGATGATGAATGCATTTGAGCATGGGAGGGGAGCTGTCACAGCTTGTCAGTCTTTATCCCTAGAGGAAGCTCTGGTGACAAGGGAATGATTGAAATGGCACGTTTGGGGTCCCAGGGCATGGAGAAGGGATAAACAATGCCTGGGAATTCAATGACATAAACTCAAGGGAAAGCATGGAAACAAAGCAAGCTGGGATTGACTAGAAGCGTAGCTTAACTGTAGTTGGGGGAAGATGCCAGGATGAGACATTGACGAGAGAGATGATTAAAGATGTCCTCGCAAAGCCCTGGAACGGTGACAGATGGAAAGGCTACAGTGATTAGTAAGAAAATACAAAGAATGAAAAGAGGCCCGAAATGAAGTAAACTCTTGTAGGAGCAGAAATGTGGGATGATAACATTTTAAGAAGAAAGAAAATGAATGGTAGATTTTTCTTGAAAAGAAACACTTGAAAAGGTGAATAGGATAGTGAGGTGTCCAGGCACTCTCCCTATATAGGGAAAACACCCTTGTCCCCAACTCACTTGACCTATCAGATTTAGCTGGAATGCTTTCCAATGCCTTTCTGTTCGGATTCCTCCAGCCAGGCATCGTGAAATTGGGTCAGCCAAAACACGCTTCTACTCTCTGAATCTAACGATAGACAAATAATAACCATCATTTATTGAGAACAAATCACATGCTAGATACCGTGGGCAGCCCTTAAAATCTATTCTTCACCATTGCTTCATGACCTTGTATATTCAAAAATGTGGGAACAATTTTTAAATGTGGAAAGTAAGACTCAGAGAAGTTGAGTAACTTTCTAGGTAACACAGCCATAGAATTTCAGAGTAGGAGTCCAGGTTCACACTCTAGTAGTTTCAGAGTAGTAGTCCAAGGCCCACAGTAACTGTAGTTTTCTTGTCAAATCCATCTATTTATACAAATGATGCCCTCACCATTTTGCTAAGCTACCTTTGGTCCTTGTTGCATCTTGAAGAAACTCTGTATAAGGAACTTTCCTAAATCAGCATCTTGGAAATAATTAAAATCATATTATAACTATGATGTGCAATTTGAGCATAAAAACTTTTAGTCACACACGTGTTTGTTGACCCCTTTACTAAATAGCGTTTTTCTCCTCATTTTGTCTGAAATGACCTCAAACTCTGAAAGCTGTAGCTATCTCTGCTGATATGAAAATACTTTCCAGAATTGTTTTCTGAACTTATCTCTCTGTGTGGCCATAGGAAATGCTTTTCAGCATACAGCCTCACTTGACAGAGCTATTTGATGTATGGTGTTGGTTTACAAAAAAACAGCTGAACCCTTACAGTACAGGGAAGTGCCCTGACAGGAGCGTGCATCTCCTTCTGGTCCTGTGAAAGCCCAGCTAGAGGGTCACAAGCTAGGCTGGAGATCAGCGAGGTGACCCTAAACTGAAGCCGGAAGGAAGCCCCTGGTCAGGGCTCCAAAGCAGTTGGCATGAGGCATTCCAATTCAGTTTTGCAACACAGGAAAGCAGCCCTAGCTGAAGCATGAGGTCACAGTAGATGTTCATTGAGCAAGTCCAGCATGGAGAATTGAGAGGTGGCTGGCTGCCGGGTCCACAACCCAAACCTTCTCAAACTCCTCATACCTAGGTACCCACTCCTCCAGACCCCCAATAGATCTTCCAGGCTTAGATCCTTCAGGCTTCCTCCTCAAGACGACTGAGAAAGTTGGGCTGGTGTGAGAGGATTAATGTTGGCGGGGGGAGGAGATGGGTCCTTGAGGGTGAAGCCAAGCCAGGCAGGGAAAATGACCGAGCTGACCTTCCTCTCTGGGTTTGGAAATGGACTGAGCAACCCTTCACACAGTGCCCTGCACTCAGTGAGTCTTCAATGGATCTCGAATGGATTAATGATTGGATGCCTAAATGCATGTTGTCAAAGGAAGATCATGCAATGCATGAACCAATTCCACAGCACTATTGTTATGCTAGTTTAGCGATAGTATATATTAAATAGGTATCTGGGAACAGAATAGAAATGGTTTAGTGAAGAAGAATGTTCTGATGTCTAAACTACCAGAAAACATGGAACTGAATTCATTTGTAAGTAAGTGACTGTCTCTAACTTTTCAGTTTTCTTACATGTGTGTACTTTGTATCTTCAAATTAATTCCCTGTTCTCTGAAGGAAAAATCCATGACTCAGAAAGAAATAATTCTTAGCCTCAAGAATAACAGAAGGAACTTTATAGTCATTTAATAAATATTGGCTATTCATTTTTAGATACTAACCCAATAAATTATCTTATACACGAGGTAATGCATTTTTAATTAGCTAGATTTAATTATTATACGATGTACATGTTTTAAAACATCATGTTGTACAAGATAAAGACATACACTGTTATCTATCAATCAAATACATATTAAGATATTAAGATTTAATGAGCTATAGAGCATATTAACTTTCATTTCATACTAATTTAAAATAAAAACAATTTTAAATAACTATTTTTAAAATATGCACATTTCTTAGTTTTACTAAAATTCTTAATATGCTACTGCAAAAGCCATGATTCTCTGAATTTTTTAAAGTTTTAGAAAGAAAGTCATTTATTGTAATTTTCAATTATACACACAGCAGTCAAGCTTCTTTTTGATAAGTTTGTGAAATTATGAACTATAAAAAAACTTTAAAGTATAACTTAGTTTATCCACTTCTTCATTTTGACAATAAAAGCTAGCATTTGGTGTCAAGGGAACAACAACAAGAAAAAAAAATCCGAAAGGAAAAAATAATAGATGTTTGCCCTTAGAAAAAGTAAATGTTCCTATTTTTTTTGTTGTTATTGATATCTATTTATATGCTATTTTTATTAAATCTTCAAACTAATAAGGTGAAGCTAATAAAGCAACTAGTTGATGGCCATATCTGTGGTATTCTAGTTAGCTACATGGAGATGAAATAGGAAAATAAGTCTACTGACTTGTTTGCAGTTTAAAGTAAAGTTAATAGTTTTGTTTTTATTAAATATCATATCTTTCATACACCTCATAGGGAATGGAGATAGTATACTATTAAATAAGCTTGGAGAGAAATGAATGTCTGTATATATTATATTGTAAATATGTGAATGGAAAAAGTCTTTGATATCTAGAAAAGTTGTGACTTTACAGAAAAATTAACCCAATAGTATAATTGTTACCAAATCTATCGCACTTAACATAGTAAAATTGTTATTATTAGTTTCTGGTTTCAAAACTATCTGTTATTTGGATTTGCATTATCTTCAGAAAATCACCTCCTTTTGTTGGATTTTGCTATGATAAAAATTTTTTTGAAAAGGTGTTCTTAAAACATAAAAGACTATGCTGTTCTAATGTGGCAAATTCACCACACTCCTCTTCTCCTTGACAACAGATAAAGAAGGTGTAACTATGGCAACAGTAATGGGCCAGAGAGATTAGGGCCAGGCTGGAGATTAGGTCTCCAAGAGCAAAGAAAAGAAGTCCTGATTGGTTCTTTATTGAGACCTAATTTGAAGGCAAGTTACTGTCGAGAAAGCACGGAGGATTAGTCAGAACAAAATTAATTCCCCTGTTTGAAATAAGAGGCCATTCATTTGTTTAATACGTGTCTTTTCCTTTTCATATAACGCCTGTTTAAACTGAGGTAAAGGGTCTGTGATTAATTCTATTCTGAGGTTTATCTTTGCAATATGAGTCTAGACCAGCTCTGTAAGAATACACTCCCCAAGGCCAAAGGGAAGAGAGAGAAAGACCTCTCCCTGATTGCAAATTTCCATTGGCTTTGTTTTGGGGGGCAGTCCCTGGCTGGGTGGAGAAAACAATGAATTTTTAATAATGATGACATGTCTGAGGGAGATATTCTTGGGGATTTAGGATATGAAAACTTCCCTCTTGTTCTTTTAATTTTACTTATTTTTCTAACTTCTTGAAAATTCTCAAAAAGGTTTCTCTGAATCATCATTAATTATATATTTTTAAAAATACATTTTTCTAAAAAGTCGAGTAAAGATCCCACTATCTTTAAACTGATAAGGTGGATAGGTACTACATTTTGAGTAAATGTGCTAGCTCTAATTTCAGATTAATATATGAATAAAGGGGGCATTTGTTATTTTTTTAAGTAATACACTTATGGAAATGAGACTGTTTGGCCAAATGTTATATATTTTTTATTTTAAGGTAGTTTGCTAAACTGACTTCTAAAAAGATAGCAGTCAAGCAGCCTTCAACTGACAATGTCTTGGAGTGACACACCCTGACTAATGTGAGGGACTAACCTTCTTTGAAGTCTTGCCGCTCTGGCAGAATTCTTTTTAGGCTTTGTTTTAATGTGCATTTATTTTATTATGCATCTAATTGATCCATAGTTTTAAGCATGGTTATTCATTATTTTATTGATTTTAGATATTCTTTTTACATATGATATTGTGTATCATATAGCTTCCATAGACACTTGGTTGGTTTTTCCAGAGGAAACGGCACCTAACTAAACCAAGAGGGAAAGTAAGAGTGGATCAGACAGAGGCGATGGGCTTGTTAAAGTGTAGGATTTGCTTCTGGCCCCAGAGAACTGCAGGGGTTCAATACTAAGAGAACACACTGTAGAGCATCAAAAGCCAAGAAGCCTGCACGTGATCGCCTGGAAGAAAAATGGCCACCTCTGATGGTCGTTGTTCTCTTCTCTGCACTTGAAGCGAGGATGGGCAGGTGGCCGGTGAATGTGGCTATTTGCTGAGTAGAGCTTCCCAACACCATTTACTGTGAACACCTGCAAGCCTGTGCCCAAAGGCATTTGTGCTTTTCTTTTCTTTTTTTTTTTTTTTTTGAGTTGGAGTCTCACTCTTTCTCCCAGACTGGAGGGCAGTGGCTGTTCCCGGCCACTGCAGCCTCCACCTGCTGGGCTCTGGCGATCCTTCCGCCTCAGCCTTCCAAGTAGCCGGAATTCCAGGCAGGCACTACCACGCCCGGCTGATTTTTTAATTTATTGTAGAGATGAGGTCTCGCTGCCCAGGTGGGTCTCGAACCCGCGGACTCACATTTGTGCTTTTCTATCCACAGGAACTTACTAGGCGATTGGTCAGGAAGGATAGTGGCCCTGAAATCACTCTTAACAAATAACAAGGAAGAAGTGGGTACCCTCAGGGACAGATAACTCAGGCGCATTCTGCCCTGACTTCTAGAGTCCTGAATGGGCGCGGCCTTCAGTATCCCACAACGACAACCACCTGGATCACTCATCCTTGATCAGGTTCCTTCTCCTTCCTACCTCACTTCCTGACTCCCCCGCTGGTCTTCCTGGGTTCACCTCCCAAGCAGCTTATCTACACATACATCTTTTTCTCACACCCTGTTGGGGGCGGGTGGAGCGACAAATTAAGACACAGGGTCTTAGGAGCCAGGCCAGCAAGCTAATTAAGTTTAGAGCTCGCCCTGGGCCAACAGAAGATAAGGAAGATGAGCTGCCGAAGGATAGAGCCAGATCTGCATTGCTAGAAGCTAATTCTGGATGCTGCACAGAGCCTGTGTTGGAGGAAGATGAGTTTAAGGGCGGCAGAGTAGTGGAAGTCACCTGTGGTGATGCTAGCACTGTGTGGTTATAAGCGTGACGGGGAAGATACGCTAGGGAAGGTAGATTTACAAACCACTTGGGAGGTGGAATTCCAGCATGCGGAGTGAGGGAGGGGCAGGAATCATTCTTCGAGTTTCTGGGCTTACAGTGGAGAGGACAGCATGGACCCAGTTTGGGAGGAACATCAGTCCGAGGGGAAGGAGAGGAGAGGTTGACGCCTAGGGTGTGTGGAAGTAAAGGTTTTTGTCCAGAAGCTTAATATCAGCCACATTTTTGAGAGCGATGCTCCGTGTCCAGGCGTCAGTCTCCTCCCCTCCCCTCACCACTCTGCTGGGCAAGATGGACTCACCCGCTGCCCGTCTTCCATCTGTTTCAAAGACTGTGCTGATCAGGAAAGCAGGGCGCATTTTATCTACCAGGAAGTAGTCAAAGAATCTATGGAGTCAGAAGTAACTCAGAACACTTACTGTCATTCTTTAAAACCTCTCTTTCTCCGAGTAAAGTGCTATGTATTGTAAATTGACACTATTTCTGGAACCATTAGGAAATGAAGCGTCCTCTCCCACACACATAAATGGATTTTTTCAGCTAACAGAAGTTAAGCTCATGGCAGTCATATGAACTGAGCCAGTCCCTGTACGAAGTGAATGTAAGAATAAAGACTAACTGGTAAGCCTAGAGAAACTGGTCTACAGAGAAACAGTTTGAAGATTAAATGTAGGGAAATGAGCACCTGTGGTTGAGAGCTAGAAATCGACTGTCTAGATGAAACCCATGTGCCTAGACTTGGAAGCTTTAACAAACACAAAGAAAACAGGCATCCAATAAAAATGAATTGGGAATCCACACACACACACGAGCACACACACATACACGCAGACACAAACACACCGCAACACACACGCATATTTAATATAAATTTCGATTACTTATTATAAATGCATCGGATGATTGAAAAGCCAGTTTCCTAACTATGGGTAATTCAGTTACTCCTACAGATAACAGTTGTCAAATTCTGCTATAAATACAGTAGACTCTGCAAGCATGGTGCAGTTGTATTTTTCTGTCATGTCCTTTACTACAAGGTAGTCCCTGAAAATCGCTTCTACTTTTTATTAGCTTGTGCTAACTTTTCATTTCTGCTCTTAATTTTTTGTGGTCTTAAAAATATATATAAATACGCTACTTCAAATTGCATCAAAAGCAGTTGGAACAGATTCTGCCAGGAATCAGGTTTTGCGCTGCTTGGTAACCTGAGGCATTTATCAACACGTATGAGTCCATGGTTCCGTTATGAAATGTTGGGGTCTCCAGTGGTTTGACTTCCAAATTGGAGTTTCACTAAACTCCATGTTAATTTATGTTCACCTACTTGGGCTGTGTCTTTTCCATTATGAAACATATTTTAACATGTGTTCAATATTTTAAAAAATCAGCTTAGTTATATATTTTTCTTAAACATGAGATGAAGGTGATCATAGTGCATTTTTGGTCAGAAATCAGGAAACCCTCTGTCTATTAAAACTGTATGATCATATTTTTTCAAGTAATATCCTCCCCTCCAAAAAAAAAAAAACACCTGTAAATTCCTGCGAGATTATGGCCCTTTCTTACCTCTTCTTGGAACTCTTGAAAATACTTGTAGGTTCTCTTTGACAGAATGGTCAACTCAAGCCTAGCAAGGTGCCTCATGCCTATAATCCCAGTAATTGAGGAGGCTGAGGTGGGAAGATTGCTGGAGCCTGGGAGTTTGAGACTAGTCTGGGAAACAGAGCAAGATCCCCTTTCTACAAAAAAATTCAAAAAATTAGCCAGGCATGGTGGCATGCACCTGTAGTTCCAGGAACCTGGGAGGCTGAGGGCAGTGGATCCCCTGAGCCCAGAAGGTCAAGGTTGCAGTGAGCCGTGATTGTGCCACTGCACTCCAGCCTTGGCGACAGAATGAGACTCCAAACAAAAATAAAAGTTACTCTAAACGTATCTTTACACTTAACAATCTTATGTTTATATTCTGAATTATAATATCATTCTTAACTTAAAGTATGGATACATGCATTTATTTATTTGTTTATTCATTCATCTATATCCTTACTTATCCAACTCCTGATTTATTCCAGAAAGGATGCAGGAAAATATGTTATTAATTGCTTAAAATAATTTTCCTCTTGTCCAAGACATTTTCTTTTCTTTTTTTTTAAAGCAGGATTTATTGAGAGGACAGAAAAGCTCCCACAGTGGGAGGAGACCTGAGGGGGTGGCCCGACATTTTCTACTATCACTTAAAACCACTAGAAATGTAATCTCTTTACAGTATTGAATCATATTATCCACAGTTCTGAAGGAAGGTCTTTCTAGTACTTTTGCACTTGTTAAAATCTCATATTACCCAATTTATCTTCCTGTGTCTTGCCTAAATGGACGTTTAAAAAAAATTATCATGGATCCCATGAGTCGTAGACACTGACAAATATGCAGTAGAATCATACATGTTATTATTAGCGACCCTTTTTAAAGCCTAAGAAATGTGAATATACCTTTGATTCTATTCACTGTGTCTTGCTCTCTTTTTTTTTCCCTTCCTTTGGAATCAATGTGACTGTAATATGGCCATGCCTGCCAATATGTCTGCTCCGCCTTCCTGCCCAGTTCCCATCTGTGGCTCCCACAATTCTGACGTCCTCCTCTCCTTCCTCCTTAGCTATCCCAAGCTCCAGTGTCCTCCCTTCGGCTCCCAGGGATGTGGTTCCTGTCCTGGTTTCCAGTCGGTTTGTCCGTCTCAGCTGGCGCCCACCTGCAGAAGCAAAGGGGAACATTCAAACCTTTGCAGTCTTTTTCTCCAGAGAAGGTGACAACAGGTAGGTGAGGCTACTAGTGAAACTTGGCCTAACTCACTGTCACTGCAGGATAACAACAGTGAGGGATGCTGAACTGGAACTTAAGAGATGCTGTGAGATCTCTACTCTGTGCCTTCTGTTTCCTGCTAAATGGAGATGTGCAGTTTTTAAAAGCAGGATACTCTACATAGTCAAATTAAGTAATATATATGGAGCTTCCTTGAACAAAAAGGCAAGAATGGGAGTATATCCTATAGATTTCTTATTTTATTTGTTTTCAAAGTGATACACAAAGCACAGAATTAGTCTGTACATTGACAGAACAGGATAGTAAAGAACCCCTGTGGCTAATTTGTAATCCCAGTTCAGCCATGGACATTGTGTGAGCTCAGAAAAAACACATGACTTCCCTGAATCTTACTTTACACTTTAGTGAGGAGGAAATAATAATACTTACCGCAAGATTTTTGTTAGGATGAAATTAGGTTGCATATACAAGTGTTTAGTATTTGGAGAAGCTGTTATGTGAATATTATTATTGAGTGTCTGTGTCTGTTTCAAGATTACAATCTACTGTTTTGTTTTGTTTTGCATACAGCAGTTTTCCCTTAAAATGTTCCACTATCTTAAGAATTGAAGTTCGATTATAAGTCTAAGGTAGATATTGGAAAAGTCCCATGTGGGGAAAAGCAGGTGCACACATGCTAGGCTTCTAGTCTCTCAAATGTGTGAGGACTTTAAACTCATGGTAATCTTCAAGAACCTCTCAGGATTCAAAGTGGACCCTCAAAACTGACCTTGCCAGAATGGTGTCTTGTTCAAAATGGTACAGTTTGATGATTAGGTGGTACAATACAAATCCTCACCTGCGTGCTCTCAAAATGATTTAGCAGCAACAGTTAAAGTGCCTATGTTCTCAAACAATTTGATCTTACTTTAAAATGAAAGGAAGGAAAGAGACATACACATAAAGCTTTCTGCGCATTTAGATCATTCATTACTAAGAAGAAGCAGGCATTCGTTTGGGTCTTATCTCGGCAACTATTTCACTTTGTGACTTGATGTCTCCTAAGTTTCTTGGATCTCAGTGTGTAGAGCTGTGAAAACTACAGGTGATAACTCTTGCCCCATCCTCATCACGTTTTTATGTGGATTTCCTGGAAGCACTTTAAATTTAGCCTGCCCCAACCATACTCACTGTCTCCTCCTTAAACATCCCCTTCTTCTCCTTTCTTAGTTTGTTACGGCCTTTCATCCAGTTGGCCGAGCAAAAAACCCAAGCCATGTTTTACTCCCCTTTGCTTCCCAACACTCCCGTTCTTCCTCACATCCTGTCAAGTCAACCTCGGCCACAGCTCAGTCATGCCCCTTTTATTCTGTTACTTCTATCATCATTTACCTGATTTCTGGAAGTAGTTTCTCACCTTCAAGTCCTACCTCCTCACTGTCTGTTGTTATCGCTTTGAAATACAGCTTGGATCACTCACTCTACTGCTCCCAAATGTAACTAGTTCTTACATTTAAATAGAGTAAAATTTCTGTACAAAGACATGCACCTATAGCTTCCAAACTTCTTTCAATGGAAGTCTAGCCACAGTAAGTAGAATTGTGGTTTGGTTTTCCTAACTTGCAATGGTTGAAAATTTACCATTTAAGTCCAAATAACTGGATTTGAAAATGGTCCTAATTATTGATCAGATGTGGCTTGTGTGTAATCATGTATAACACAGGAATTACACCCCTCTGCTAGAATGGATAAAAGGAACATAAACTCTACCTTTTTAGGATTTCTGTGAGAACTAAGGGAGGAAATTCAGGGAAAGTGTTCAGAGCAGTCACTGCACACAGGCAAAATAGAGGGCTCAAAATAGTGTGAGCTCAGAGACACTGAGGAAGAGAGACTAAAGAAAAGACTAAAAGGGGAAAGGGGAGGAAGTTGGAGTTGCTGTGTCTGAGTGAACCATTTTATTTTCATAATTTCACTTGCGTGCTTATAATCCGATTTTGCTCCTTTCTCTTCTATTGAAATTTCCCTTACATTTCAAGCACAAACATCAGTCCTCCATACCCCGTTGGCTACTCCCGCTCATGGTCATACTGTGGATCTTGGCAGTACCAATCACCACAACCCTTCTATTAGCTCAGTTCAAAAAATCATATCCTTGCCTTACCCATTAGACGCTTATCTTCCTGTCTTCTGTGTAGACTCTGATGGCAATAAACTTTTAATTCCACAGGGATTTACAATCCATTGACTTTATGGAGTTTTTACTCTCCCTCATCATTCCCATTTTCCTTGAATCATTCAGTAGCTAAAATCCCACAGCCAGTTATTGTAAACACTTGCTGACATGCGTCAATGTTTTGCTTGCCACTCTCATTTCTTACTGCTTGCTTAGCAAAAACCAACTCAAGCGAATGCAACTTTCTACCTACTGTTTACTTGTACTCTTGTAAACTGAGCAAAGCTAAAAGAAAAGGCACAGCTGACCCGATTCTTCTCACTTTAAATTCATGGCTACTCATCTCATGCTATCCATTCATGCTGCTTGCTGGAAATTATATTACGTTTATCAGTCAGCCTCTCTCACACATGCTTCTGATCATATTTCATACCTTTTCTTCTCTTCTCAAGTCTCCAACACCTTCCCTCTTTCCCTCAATTTTAGTTGACCTTGCTTCTAACTCCCTGGAAAATCAGAAGGGAAATTTTACAAGCTTTCATCTCTGACTTATTTATCCAAGTGTGTTTTTCAAGCATGTCATTTTCTCCTCAAATTTTTATAAGAGAATTGTTTGCACCCTTAAGGAAATTTTCATAATAATAAATAAAATGTAAAAACAATTAAAATAAAGCATATACTGAAACCTACCACTTCTTTACTTCTCTTTTAAGTATATCCAAGTCTCATGTCAACTACCCCAATGATCTCCCATGGGTATTCTCAGCCTAGCACTGGAGTAAACCTGGTAAAACATAAGTTAGATTGGGTCATTCCTCTGCTTCCAAACCCTCCCATGACTGCCTGTCTCATTTAGAGAATTAGAAGAAAGCCTTCCTGCTCTGGCTCAAGCCTCTTGTTACCTCTCCATCCAGCCTCATCTCTTACCATTCCTACGGTTCTATTTGCTCGCTCTTCTTCAGTCTCCCTGTCTTCCTTGTTTTCCCTAAAGCAATACTCCACCTTCCCAAGATCTTTGCACTCACTGTTCAGTCTGTCTAGAAAGTTCTTCCCCTCCAGGATCCATGTGGATCATTCCCTAACTTCCCTTCAATAACACAAGTGCATTCAAGAACATCTTTGCTACAATGTTGCCTTCTCACAGAGAGCATTCCTGAGCCTTTGCACTTCCTATGCCTTTTTTCATCCTTATTTTGCTCCATAGTTTTTATTACCTTCTACTTATTATTCTTGTTTCCTTAATCCCCTTTCTCCTAATCATAATACAAGTTTCGTGTGTTCAGGGCTGTTTTTGTCTTCACTATTTATTGGGCTATTCTTAGCACCCAGAGCAATATTTAACCCCAGTAGACACTTACTAAATATGTGTTGAATCCTAACTGAAATGTCAACTACTATGTGAAACCCTCCAAAGTTCTCCAAGTCAGAATTCATCAGCTTCTCCTTTATCCTCCCACTCCATTTTTATTACATTACCATTATCGCCTTTACCACCTTTTGTCCAGTTTGATGTTTGGCTGACCACATGTGTATTTCCCTCCCTGTTGATTGGAACCAGGTCTTATCATAATTCCATGCCCAAGTATCCCATACCATGTTTCACATAGACATTTATTGATTGGAACTAACATGGAAAGGTGGCAGAGAGATAGATGTGATATTCTTGATAGATTTTTTCCCCTTAACCAATTAAGTAAATTGTGTTTCTGAGAAAGGTAAATAAGCTGACTGCAGTTCAATGAAAACACTTTTTTAATTGCAAGAAAAGGTTGAGATTAAAATTCTTCATTCATTTTGTGTTTCTGTCTCAGGGAATATGCTGTGTATGTCTGAGCAGTTAGCTGTGATGTTTGATTGCTGATGTAGTTTTATTTGGTGACAACACAATAGCTTTCTAAAAGGTAGTGGGTATGCCTCAGATTAGCTATAACTTTTTCAGACATATTATTCTGGTTCAGATTATCATCAATCTGTATAATTCTGTCCTACTGGCTAATGGTGTCAATCACACAAGTGCCATATTTAACATTCTTTACCTGGCCCCTTGGGGTGCTTTTATTTCATAAGTTAGGGAGCAGCATTAATTCCGTAACCTGAAAGCTAGAACTCACAGTGAAGTAATTGCTTCTCAGAAATCCAGCTACCCCTTTCTAGTAGGTAAAAATCATAAGAACCAAAAGTGATCTCTGAGATCACAGTCTTAACTTTCTACCACTGAAATATTCAGAGACTGAAAGCTCAGGACCAGCCCAAGGCCCCAGAGTTAGAACATCAGCAGTGATAGCAAGCATTCTGGGGCACTGCCTGTGCCAGATAGCAGGCTAAGCATCTTACACACATTATCTTTTTAATCCTCACCTTGAAATACTATTCAGATCAGACTTGAAGAGGTTTATGCCTCTGGTATACAAGTGAGTAAGTGGTAGAACAAGGATGCAGTGCAGGCCTGAGTCCAAGTCAGGTGCTCTCAGGCCCTGGCCACCTACTTCCTTAATGGACTAACCTGGAAGACAACCAGGTGTTCTCGATATTTACAGAATGATGATATCCATTTCCTTTACATGTTTCTTTCCAATAGTTTTCTTACTCGAATGACTAAGTTGATCTGCATCATTTATTTACCATTATTAAAACATAATAGTAGGCCAGGCTCAGTGGCTCAGCCTGTCATCCCAGCACTTTCGGAGGCCGAGGCGAGTGGATTGCCTGAACCCACGGGTTCAAGACCAGCCCAGGCAACTTGGCGAGACCTTGTCTCTACAATAAATAAAAAATTAGCTGGGTGTGGTAGCATGAACTTGTAGTTAAGGCTACTTGGAAGGCTGAATTGGAAGGATCGCCAGAGTTCAGCAGGTCGACTCTGGGGTGGCCGTGAGCATGCCACTGCTCTCCAGCCTGGGCGACGGAGTGAGACTCCAACTCAAAACAAAACAGACAAAGAAACAAACAAAAAACCCATAATAGTAGGTTTCTCATATGTGAATAGAGCCTGACATCTCTCAATCAGGAATCTAAAATTATTTATGAAGTGTCACATGGTATAGACAAAGGGTGAAGGGCTGTAGCTGTGGACTTGAACCACCTGGATTCAAATCCTCACTTAAAATTTTACCAGCCGTGTGGTTTGGGGCCAGTTACTGGCGAATTTGTTTCCTCATGTGGAACTGTAATTATATCTGATGTGAAAGGATGTGATGGCGGTTAAATAAAGTTGAAGAAAGGCACTGAAAACACTTGCTCTTTGCCTGGTAGACCAGAGCACTCAGTTCCTCCTAGCTAGTGCTGTGTGCAAATCGTTGTGTTCTCTGGAAATGCCAATAAGCAAAATACAGGGCGTTTCCTAACTCTCGTGTAGAGAAGACTTTACCACTTTCGCGGCATTAGCCCATTCGGTCTTCAGATAAGGTGATTGGGATGATCTCTCTTTTACAGATGAGCATTCCTCACTCAGTTCAGAAAGACTGAGAAATGCCGCCCAAGAAACTACACAAGTAGCAAATATTAGAGCCAGGATGTAAAGGCAAGATTTCTAGTCCGGTGATCTTTTCACAGTGCCACACAAAGTAAAAGATATTTCCTAAAAGAGCTCCATATAAAGAACGGTGGGAGCCCAGAGGAGAGAATTAAGACACTTTTATGAGCATCATTCAATTTAATCCTCACAATAACACTGCAAGGAAGGCAGATAAGGGGCTGGTATCTTCATTTTGCAAATGAAGCGGAGGTTCCCAGATAGCCCCTGACTCGCTCAAGGTCACACACTGTTTTGTGGCAGAACAAAGACTGGACTGGGTCTTCCAACTTGCAGCAGTGTATGCTTTACATTGCTTTATGCTGCCTCAGAAAACCTCTGCTCGCTGCTGGGGATTAGAAACCAGCTTTTTATGATTGGCATGGAGGATTCGTTTTAAAATTCGCTGTGCATTACATTTCCTACATGGTGTTTACATATTCTCTCCCTGCTCTTCAGGGTTGAGGACTCTGTAGCTGATGGAACGCGTTATCCATGCAGGAGTGTATTGTGATGGAAAGAGAACAAAACTCAGAATCCAAACCACCATGCTCTGGCCCTGGCTTAAAGCTGGCAACGTTATCCCTCCTTTTAGAGACTCACTCTGCTTCTCTGCAAAAATGTAAAATCTTGCCTCTCTGTCTCAAAATGTTCTTAAATCAGCAAGTGAGAAAATAATTGTTTTATTTTTTCTTCAGATGGCTTCATGCATACTGAAAAATAAAACATGCCAGCTGTAAATGCCATATGTAAATGGAAGACCCATTGCTTACTTTTTTGACACGTATGGACTGTGAGTTGGCCATGTATCCAGCACCGTGCTGGGAATCATAGAGAATCCAACAGTTTCTCTGAAAGCAGTTTAATAACCATCATCCTCCTGATGAATACGTAGCTACCACTGAGTTCAGAGCCAGTGGAAAGGAATATGCTTCTATGAGAGAATGTAAGAAACGTGTGGATGGCATCTATCCTGTAATCAGATTTGCATTTTGGAAAGATCACTGTGGCTAGTGAGTGGGAGTGAGACCCGGGACCAGCCAGGTGGGTGGCAGAAGCCATTTCGCATGCTGCTGCAGAAGTCCAGGCAAGGGACGATGGTGGCTTGGGCTACAGGTGCGTCAGTGGAGATGGAGCGGCACAGATACATTTAAGGAATATTTTGGAGCAAGACTGACAAGACCGGGTGATAGATTGCATGTAAGTGGGGAGGGAGAGGAGGTGGTCAAGAGTCGTGGCTAGGCTTCTGGCACAGTTCAATGAAGGAATGATTGTGCAATTTGCTGAGATTAGAATGCTGGCGAGAGTCCAAGTGCGAGAACAAAGATCATAAATTCAGTTTCAGGCAACTTGGGCTAGACATACCTTTACAGCATTCAAGTGGAATGTCAAGAAGAGTCTTGAAAATAGGAATCTGGAGCTCAGAGGAAAACTTGGGGACAGAAATGTGCGTCAAGAATCAGTCAGCATATGGATGGTCACTGCAGATAGGAAAGGATACGATGATCTGTTCCAAGAAAACAGAATGAGAAGAGGACCCAGAACTGAGTCACATTTATGATGTGATCAGAGGCTGAAACTAAACAAAATAAGTAACTTAAGAAACCAAAAATCTGGTTCCCCGTAAAAATATGGGTTTTTATTTGCTCTTATAGTAGCTATTTGTTATATGACTAGTCTCTTGAATGTGTATTAGATCCTGAAACAAAGAGTACTACATTAAGGCACATTTTATAAATGCTTGTTCCTTGGTGTATCCTTTATAACAATCTAAGCAAAAACAGGAATTTTAATCAAAATTGGGTGGAAATCCTTCTGACCTAGAAGGCAATCTCCAGGTCCCATTCTGCTTTATCTGGCAGTAAATCACCTTGAAACCTTCATTCCTGTTCACATAGCACATATTCCCAAATTTATGACTTGAGGCTTATCATAAAAGAGCATTTGGTTGGTTGTTTCTGCTATTGCTTCGTGCCCTATTTCATTAAACATCATATTCTAGTTTTGAAATCTTTTCATTGTTGTAACATACTTGCACTCACCAAGAAATTTAAAAAATGAGAGTGGAATAGACAAAAAAGAGATGCTAAAAAGTCTTTCCATTAGGACTAATATAACTGCTTCCCTGTAGAACAGCAGTCCCCACCCTTGTTGGCATCAGGTACTGGTTTCACGGAAAACAGTTTTTCCATGGACCGGGGTATGGCGGTAGGGGGTGGTTTCAAGAAGATTCAAGCACATAACAGTTACTGTGCACTTTATTGCTATTATTATTGCATTGTAATATGTAATGAAATAGCATATTACATTAAAAAAAGAGGCGTGGGCCGGTCTTGGTGGCTCAGCCTGTCATCCCAGCCCTTTGGGAGGCTGAGATGAATGGATTGCCTGAGCCCGCGGGTTCGTGACCCGCCTGGGCAACTTGGTGAAACCTCATAAATAAAAAACTAGCCAGGCATGGTAGCACGTGCCTGTAGTTTTGGCTACCTGGGAGGCTGAAGCAGAAGGATCGCTGGAGCCCAGCAGGTCGAGGCTGTGGTGGCCAGGAGCGTGCCACTGCACTCCAGTCTGGGTGACAGAGTGAGACTCCAACTCAAAAAAAAAAAAAAAGAGGCATGAACAGAAGTGATAAATACAATATTGGGCGCGCCACTCATGGACTAAAATAAGCATTGAGTTCCGACTGAAAACCTGCCACCAGATGCAGCGTACAATTGGGGACATCAACTCACTTGCTACTCACTAGAGGGTTTCGATAAGAGTCAGCAAGCAATTGACTTATGATGGTCTCTGGGCAGTCCAGCCTCACTGCTAACATTAATCTGTGTTTGCAGCTGCTCCCCAGTGCCTGCGTCACCGCCTCAGATCATCAGGCGTGAGTGTCTCGCAAGGACCATGCAACCTAGATCCCCACAAGTGCAGTTCACAAGAGGGTTCGTGCTCCTATGACAACCTAATGCCTCTGCTGATCTGACGGGGTGGGGGACTGCTAAGGCCAAATGAGAGCAATGGGGAGTGGCTGTAAATGCAGATGACACTTGGCTCACCTGCTCACTACTCACCTCCTGCCGTGTGGCCCAGTTCCTAATGGGCCACAACCAATACCCGTCCATGGCCCAGGGGTTGGGGACCCCTGATGTAAAGGGACATTAATGTAACGCTTCCTCCCTGAAGCAGCTCTTAGGTATCTGACACCTCATGTGATTCAGTATGTCAACATGCTGATGCGCTTAGGTAAGATAATTTGTATTTGCTTAAAATGTACACTAGAGTCTTGATACAAATGATCCAGTAAGAAACGGGGTCATGCTTCATCTATAAACTCTATTTCTGAGATGTAAAAGCAGGTGTTCTAAATTCAGCTAACACACACACACACAGAGATAGGTAGAGATAGGTGATTTTCTATTTTCAATAAGAATATTAGAGTAATAAATCTCCTTTAAGTAGATCCTACTCTCTCGGTTTTCAAATAATGGGATCAAGACCCAGGAAAGTCCAACCTGGGCAATATAGGGAGACTCCACCTCTACAAAAAAAAGAAGAAAAGAAATAATTAATCAGGTGTGGTGGCATGTGCCTGTGGTCTCAACTTCTTGGGAGTCTGAGAAGGGAGGATCTCTTAAGCCCAGGAGCTCAAAGTTGAAGTGGGTTATGACTGAGCCACTGCACTCTAGCCTGGACAGCAGAGCGAGACCCTGTCTCAAGAAAGAAAGAAAGAAAGAAAAAGAAAAAAAGAAAGGAAGGAAGGAAATCCTTCTGACCTAGAAGGCAATCTCCAGGTCCCATTCTGCTTTATCTGGCAGTAAATCACCTTGAAACCTTCATTCCTGTTCACATAGCACATATTCCCAAATTTATGACTTGAGGCTTATCATAAAAGAGCATTTGGTTGGTTGTTTCTGCTATTGCTTCGTGCCCTATTTCATTAAACATCATATTCTAGTTTTGAAATCTTTTCATTGTTGTAACATACTTGCACTCACCAAGAAATTTAAAAAATGAGAGTGGAATAGACAAAAAAGAGATGCTAAAAAGTCTTTCCATTAGGAAAGACCACAGGAGGTGAAGTGACATGTGAAAGATAGCCCAACTAAACTGGGATAGAACATGGGATAGAGTCCCCATCTCTAGGCATTTATGGATCACACTATGTGGAAATTTTGTGCACTTACTCTCTTAAACTTTTCACATGCATTTACGCATGTATTTAAAAAATTATGAGCCTGAGCAAACATAGTAATTTTTTTAATAGTCAGTGGGTGTATATGCTTAGTGCGAATAAAATATGAATGAACTATGACTGCTTTTAAAAAATAATTTACAATAGAGTCAAATAAGCAGGCATGTCTATTAAGACAATGGGATACGTGCCACACTAGATGTATAAACCGAGAGCAATAAAAACACCAGAGAGAGCATTCAGTGCTGCTGGACCTGAAAGACCAGGTTTAGCCAGGAGCTTTCCTTTAAATTAGATTCTAATTGGATTTCACTTGAAATGAGCCTTTGCCTAACCGAAAAGGAAGTGTGAGTCAGGAGAAAGCAACTCCAGGCCGATTGAAATGAAACAAAACAGGAGGGCAGCATGGGGAAGGGCAGAGAGGCCAGCATGGACCCAGGTGTTGTGTGTAGAGTGGCCCATTGCAGACGGCTGAGCAAAGCTTTGGGTCTCATTGTGACGCTCCTTGGATCTTGTTCCAAGGAGGGAGATAGTATCGACCCTAGAATGGCAGTCAGCACAGGATCGCGGGCATGCGTGGACAGATTGTGTGCATGGAGAGCGTCGCTCTTTGATAGAAGTTCGGAAGAACTGGGAGACTGATGACAAAACACGAGGAAAAGCTGTTATTTTAACGTAGTATATTGCAAGTACAAACCAGTTCCAAACACAGAAGAGTATAAGCTACCCGGAGTTGGGATGCATGACACTCGTGAAAGTGGGCATCCCACACCGCCGTGCTTGGCTTCCTGCCTTGACATGAGTCAGTGCTGAAGAAGAATTATACCAGCTGATCTCAGCAAAGCAGAAGGAATGTCATTATCCAAGACCCTTAACCAGATAAGCCAAATTCTAAAACTAGAATTTGCCAGAAGGAAATGCATGCTACCAACTCTTCTTGCCGTCTCCTTGTAAAGTCAAAGAGGACAAGCCGCCTACAGTTTCTTTTTCTTTTTCTTTTTTCAGTCAGCAAGAGCAGTCAGACTTTGTATATTTCCTGCTTTCCATGAGTTTACAATGAGGGAATTTATAGCGAATGGATTCTAGAGGGCAGGGGTGACTTACTCCCTTTACTTCAGATGACTTATTCTGAAGTTGGCTCAACCTCACACTACCAACTCAAAGATAAAGGAAAGGAAGTGAAATGAGGAAGCTCTGTTTGCTGTTACAATTCTGTGTCATTTCTTCAGACGCACAGGAATAATTTCACTGGGAGACAGGAGGCCTGGGTCTGGGTCTCTGTTGCTTCTGCAGGGGTAGTCAGCACAGGGACAGGCAGAATCCCCAGCAGTCGGGCAGACTCCTCACATGGACTGCTCTCCTGTCTTCAGAACACAGTGCTCATCCATTTACAGAGGAGTGTGGACCAGAGTGAGCAGAGAGAACATCCTGAACTACTAACTGCTTCGAGGTGGACATTATGGAGCACTTACCTACTTGAGGTGGCTGGTGTTGGTGATGTTGCTTCCATGTTGGGAGATGGTTTGCCAGGTTTTGTTTACAGCTACTGAAACCTGGAAAGGGTGACAAAAAACCTCCCGGCAATCTCTGGGGCTTGTAAGTGAACAAATCTGTGAAGTTCGCCATGGCAGGGAATGCCATTTTCCCAGAAGGCCTTTTTTTTAAATCACTTTATCAGTTGGATGTCACCCCAGGAGGACCCTGGGATGCAAAAGAGCAAATAAAAAGAGCAGGCTGGCAGCAGAAGCTCAGCCATCAGCTATCACAGTGCTGTGGAAAAACTCAGGGCTACCCTGTGGCTTCTCGGTGCCTGTCGGGAAGCGAAGTTCCTAGCCCTTTGGAAATGTTACTATTTTCATTACTGGAATTTGTTCAGCACCTCTAGTTGGGAGCACTCTTTTGATCTTAGCTCATCTTTGCGAGCACAATTAATATGACAGGAAACATCATTAAAGGTTTGTTTTTCTTGCTGTTGTTCTGGCAGACCTAAAAGCCAGAAACCTGTTTGTATAGTTTTTCTGTGGGCTTATACGTCTCATTAATTTCTCTCCTCAGATTCCTGGTTCTAACTACTTCGTGGAAAAGTTCCATGGAACTTGGAATCAAGAGCATTTTTATGTCTTTTAAAGCTATGGTGGTATTTTGTTATCATAATAAGACAACAGCAGCAACTGCCACTTGTAGAAGTCTCTGTCTTAACTACCGGGTGCCATGCTTAGATGGTTCCCAGACAGCATCTCATTTAAGCTTTTTCAGATAGTGTGGCAAGCATTTTTATAGCACCTGTGTTGCGCTTAAGAAAATCTGGGGCTCAGACAAGGTAATGTGAAAGCCACCAACAGCCCTCCTTCTGGACTTCCCCTAGTCTTGAATCCACTCCATAGACTACACAGCATTCTGATGTGACTTGACTTTAATATGATAGGCAGATTTCTGGAAAGTGGCCTAAAATGGAAATGTTAGGTTACATCGTTATTTAAAAGCATTAGGAACCTACAACCTACACTGAAGAAATAAATGATCAACCCAGGGCAGAATCAGCACATAGTTACTAGGGATGGGTCACAGAGGTGTCTCAAAGGCATGTTCACAGAGCAAGCACACTGTTTACTTAGATGGCACTTTGCAGGCCAATATCACAGAGGCGTTTTCTAAACGTGCTTGGTTTATACTATATATGAGATTGATGAAGTATTAGTTGTCAATATCAATGAAGATATATTTTTTTCATGACAACTATTAATTTGGGATATTTTCTTAAAGCTAATGGGATTATAGAAACCCTCTTCCCAATTATAGCTCAATAGTCTCTCTTATCTGTAAGTGATATTTTCATTATGTCATCTTGGGCATTCTTATGTGGACATGTCCAAATTTTCTGTTGCCTTTTCCTTACCTATTCAAAGCGTTGTAACCAGCATGTCCTGAACCATATTATTTTATTGAAATTATTTGGTACTTGTAGAAATGAAGTCTGCCAGGCTCGGTGGCTCAGCCTGTGATCCCGCGTCTTTGGGAGGCTGAGGGGAGTGGATGGCCTGAGCCCGCGGGTTCGAGACCCGCCTGGGCGGCGAGACCTCAT